>NC_061508.1:103566452-103627360 GCF_022539505.1 Lolium rigidum | reverse complement strand
TGTGCGTAGAAGACCTAAGTTTGCTCCCGAGCGTTCAAAGCGAGCCTTGACCCTAGATCTAATGGATACCTCCGGGTTTCATCGATGATTATTAGTTGGTTGAGCTTGATGATGATGATGAAACATGGCCAGTCCCACGAGAACACGAATATCGACATAGGCTACTTGATCTATGTAGTTGTAATTGTGAAATATCCTATATATGTAAATGAACTATGTGCTATTGTAATAAACTATGATCTATATCTTGTTGAACTATGTACTATTTGTAATAAACTATGATGTATCTACTAATATTCATCTACTTATATATTTGCATTATTGATGATTTCTGCTAATATTCATCTGTTTACATTGCATACTAATAAACCACTCTTTTTATTGTGTTTGCGAATTGATTGAAACATGCCGTAAAAAAGGGGTTTCAAAAGAAGATCAAAGTAGGTAGTTGAGCTTGTGGGACTTTCAGTGGTTCACCATGGAGACACGTCCCTCTGGTTGATCCTCCTGGCCCTCCACCACGGAGGAATGCCCTGACCACGGCGGCCGTGCCCCTCTCCTGGTCACTCCCTAATAGGGATGATGACGAGGCTTGATGGGGTGTAGAGAGAGACGAGAGGACGGTGAGGAAGCGGTGGGGTGGGCGGGAGGAGGAGGAGCGATGGGGGAGGACGGTCGAGGGCTGATGGGAAGGACGGTGGGGAGGACGGTGGGGAGGACGGTGGGGAGGACCTCGAGGGAGGATGAGAGGCACAGGGGGTATGCCTATGGGCTAGACCCGACCCTAGTTTGGTCTCATGACGGAGAAGTGCGTTGCAGGCGGGGTGGAACCACGGGACAGAGCGAGTATGGCGCGGGATGAGCTCCCCAGAAGCTAAAAAGCAGACCTTCGCTGATGTTGTTCTGCGTGCGTGGAAAGAAGTACATCTTGATTAATATTTATTCTTCAGAAATTACTATATTATAAATTTTATCACATGCGCATATTGATTTGTATTCATTACTAAATATTCAGTATGGCGACCGAGGAGAAACGTACGTGAATACTCCCGAACATCCTAGGAGGCATAATTAGAAGCATTTTCTGGGATTGTCAATCTCCCTAAATTGTACAGCATTAAGCTTGGACTTTGAGCACTACGGCCCATGCGGAAAGATCTGGCGGCAAATGCGAAACATGCAAGCGGGTTGTCATACACTGCAGGTGCATTGACTTTTGGCTTCTTAGCATTCAAACACTTCTTGGCTACCAATAGTTGCTCTAATTCACCTTGTTTACCTATGTGCATGGTTGTGAAATACTTCAAGAGGGCGAGAGCGAGAAATTGCGTGCGCGTTATCTTACCACGGTTGTGCGGGTAGTGGCTGGCATGCCCACTACGGGGCACGTGTCCAGTGCGTCCATGGCCCGGCAACGCCCGGCGCAAGATTTGGATAGGTAAAGGTGATTGTCGGGATACGCTCATGGCACCATGGCCGGTACTGCGGTATTAGCATCGATGTGTTGTTGTTCCGCATTTTCATGTAGTTTATGTTCTAATAATGAGTCTATCTTGTGTATGTAGAACCCTCCTCGATGCATCCGAGAACGGGCGTGCTTTCTTGCGATGTGGTCGCTATGGTGGACATCCTTGAAATGCCGCAGGAAGCACCTTGAGGAGCAACGAAGCGTTGAGAGATGGGAGGTGGATCACATGTCTGGGTGACAAGAACTTGGCCCTTACCTACCTTGCGGATGAGGTGAGCAAGTGGTTTCTTCATTCTTTCGTTTTATGTTATTGCTAGCCATAAGTGTCTCCCTCTTCATTAATTGCATGTACTCTTTGCGGAAGTGAAGACGGGCGTGACACCAAACTGTTTGGCTTTTCCAAAAATCGAACCGGAAAAGGCCGCATCTGGAAAGCAGGGTCCTTGTGGGTCACTTCGACCTGGCGGAGGGCCAGTGTGGCTCATCTGCTGAGTTCAAGAGACAAGCAAACGAAGACGCGCCCGACCAACCACCGAAGAGTTTGGCGTTGAGGTTGCGGTGCTTGCGGGACAAGGCAAGAAGAGGGTAGCCGCTATGGATTCTTGGCCAGGTTAGTCGGCCAGGACCATTCCATCTCTACGCCCCAGGAATCAGTCGTGGGCGTGCGAGCGAGCAACCTCGAGGTAGAGACCCGCCCACGGGCTCCCGACCTAGCTATCGAGATTACGGAGTAAGTTCTTCGTAGATCCCTCTACAACTTCATTACATGTTTTCGGTAATTAATGTTGCGACATCGCGGCAACACAACGTAGGCGGAGAGATGGAAGAAACAGAGGAGCACCAAAGAGGAAGCGAGATGCGAATACAACAACGGCTGGGACAGTGATGCGGTCACAGCCGGATGTTCTTGCCGAGATGCAACAACGGCGACAGATGTTCCGGCCGGAGATGTTCATGAACCGGGCCGTAGTGACTTCCCCCCGAAGGAGTAATTGCTCCTAGCACGTCGGGACCTCCCTATGTTCACCAACTATGTAAGTGATTTAACTTAATATCTCAGTCTCAATCTTGTTTGTTGTCTAACGAACTTTGGATATTGCGGATCCCGTGCACGATCCTTGAGTGTTAGGCAGCTCCTCGTGACTCCAAGTCGAGCCAGTGACACTGGCTGACCGTCAGCAATACGGGCATCATCCGGAGCCTGTTGAAACCAGGTTTCTAGGTAGAGTTCTCCCTACTTCTAATTCTTCCATGTCACTTGTGAATTTTGGCCATTCAACCATGTCAATTTTAGCCATTATGTTCAATTCTAGCTATTCATGTTAATTTACTAGCCATTCCAGCATGTCATCCTTAGCCATTATGTTGGATTTTAGCCATTTCATCATCATTCAGCGATTATGTTCAATTTAGCCATTCCATGTCAATTCTTATCCAATTCTAGTTCTTACATGTCAATTTAGCATTCCATGTCATTCTTAGCCATTATGTTGAATTTTAGCCATTTAATGTCTATTCTAGCGATTATGTTCAATTTTCGCCCATTCCATGTCAATTCCTAGTTCTTCCATGTCAATTCTAGTTCTTGTGTCAATTTTAGCCATTGCATGCCACTTATGCATCTATATGCGAACTTGTGGGAGGACAAGGAGATGGAGGACAAGGGAGAGGTGGAGAAGGACAAGGAAGTGGAGGACAAGGGAGGTAAGCGAAGGTTGACGTTGCTTGTATGAACTTTGTTGTGTGACTTGGAGCATTCTATGTATGAATTTGTTGTTGGATACTTTGTTGTTGGTGGACTTTGTTATGCTAGTACTTGGTTTAGTAGCGTTGATCTATCTTACACTAAAGGTTACTTAAACATGAGCATTATTGTGGAGCTTGTTAACTCCGGCATTGAGGGTTCGTGTAATCCTACGCAATATGTTCATCATCCAACAAAAGTGTAGAGTATGCATTTATCACGTTACGTTATGTGATCGATGTTGAGAGTGTCCACTAGCGAAAGTCTAATCCCTAGGCCTTGTTCCTAAATACTCGCTGAGTTACTACGCTTGTTACTACTATCTGCGTTACTACGCTTGTTCTTCGTTTCATTGCGTTACTACTCGCTGCAATACCACCACCATCAACTACACGCCAAGCACTTTTCCGGCACCGTTGCTCTTGCTCATACTTATTCATACCACCTGTATTTCACTATCTCTTCGCCGAACTAGTGCACCTATTAGGTGTGTTGGGGACACAAGAGACTTCTTGCTTTGTGGTTGCAGGGTTGCATGAGAGGGATATCTTTGACCTCTTCCTCCCTGAGTTCGATAAACCTTGGGTATCCACTTAAGGGAAACTTGCTGCTGTTCTACAAACCTCTGCACTTGGAGGCCCAACACTGTCTACAGGGAAGGAGGGGGAACGTAGACATCAAAAGCCCAAGAAGAAAAGACTCTGGCTTATGAAAAGAGGCTGACAGAAATGGATGCCGTGCTTAATTTGCTCTTGAGGACATCCCAGCCACCATCCATGTCTCAATCCCAGGGCAACTAATCTATTGCACCACCGTCCTACAACATTATTAATCATAGGTCTTTTAATTTCTTTGTGTTCCAATTGTAATTTTCTTATGAATCTTTCGATTGCGTGAGAGACATATATACTTCTTGTGCCACCATTTAAGTATGATATTTATTGTCTACTTTTTGATATTTCGCCGATTTTTTGTTTCCCAAATTTCGCAAATAATTCAAATGCTCTCAAATTTTGTCAAATTCAAAAGGTGACGGAAAATGTCACAACGTCACTATTAAATGAAACCACGTGGCACCAATTTCCGGTCCCACTTGTCAGAATTTGTGGGTCCCACCGATCAAGCATTATTGGGACCCATATGTCGGCAACAACCTGGTCCCACTTGTCTGAATTTTGTGGATCCCACCGGTCGGAATATTGTGGGTCCGGCTTGTCATAATATTTTGTGGGTCCCACCGGATATCCATGTCGGCGCCGTCGGACCCATGTTGTCGAAGCCAAATGGACCCACATGTAAGGCCACGTATGCTTTTTTTGGACCAATCGAAGCTTCCCAAGATTTAGATATTGACGAAAGTTGCAATTTTTCGTGACAAACACGTCTGTCAACAATGAACCTTTGATGTTGACGAATTTGCGAGTCGTCACCATCAAACATTTGACGTTGACGAAAAAATGCATACCGTCACCCCCGATATTTTATGACGGAGCTTCCTTGACGAACCCCATGACGATCAAATTTTGTCACCGCGAAGTAATCCTTGACGAAAATTGGCCTTAAGATGACGAAAGTGATTTGTCAAAAAAAATGTTGGCCTTAAGAGTTCTGCTGCTATGCCGCCACCAGAAACCCCAATTCGGGGACCAGAAACTCCGTTCTGCCACCCTGTCGGGATAGGGAATTGGAGGAGATCATCGCCATCGCCATCACCGACGCCTCTCCATCAACCATCCATGATCCCCCCATCCACGTGTGAGTAATTCCTCGCTGTAGGCTGTAGGGGATGGTAGGGATTGAATGAGATTGTTCATGTAATAGCTATAAGATTGTTATGGGCATAGTGCCTAGTATCCGTTGTTAGTATTTTTGACATTGTTGCAACTTGTTGTGCTTAATGCTTGTCACTTTGGGCCCGAGTGCCATGATCTTAGATCTGAACATGTTATTGATTCATGATGATAATTATTGTTTTTTATCATACCTGCAAGTTGTATACACATATTGTTGTCCGGAACCCGATGCCCCAAAGTGACAGAAATTGGGATAACCGGAGGGGATGGCTATGATGTGAGGATCATGTGTGTTCACGGAGTGTTAATGCTTTGCTCCGGTACTCTATTAAAAGGAGTACCTTAAGGGCGTGTTCGGCAATCCTCCGGCTTCCAGCTTCCCGAAATTTCACCGTGGAGCAGCGCTGAACACTCTAAATCCGCGGAGCTAAATCCCAGAAGTTGACCCAACTTGATGTACAAAAATCGGAGCACCTCTTTCGGGACTTCGCGGATCAACAAAACGCGGAACAACCCGAAATTACAAGGCTATGCCACCGTCGAGTGAGAAAAAACGGTTCGTTCCTCCCGACCGAACCTCATCTCCTTTCCCCAATCCCCTTCTTGCTCCCGCCTTTGGCCGCCGTAGTCCAAGCCGCACCTCCGGTTGCCGCGCCGTGCCCCCGCGTGCAGACAGCTCGAGCTCCCGAGCGGCTTCAGATTCGCCTCCTCCAGCAGGTGGAACGTCGGCCACGCCCCCGCCTGTAGACAGCTCGAGCTTCCGAGCGGCTTCATATCCGCCTCCTCCAGCAGGTGGAACCCCGGCCGCACCCTCGACCTGCTCGTATGGCACCACCTCTGGCCGCTTCTGCAGCAGCCGGTCCGACCTCCCGCTCCTCTTCCTCTCAGGCTGGTTCGGCCTCCTCCGAGCTAACAGGCTGGTTTAGCAACGCCGAGCAGGCCGGCCCAACCAAAAATGGGATTCGAGCCCAACTAAACGCTGGAGCTGTGCCGAACGTTTCCTGTGCCACACAAGAAGCTGGAATCGGGAATACATAGCTGGATCGAAGGATTTCGGGAAGCCAGGGGATTGCCGAACACGCCCTAATTACCAGTACTTTCCCTTGAGACCCCGCTGCAATGGGTTGGTAGGACAAAAGATGTTTTATACTAGGAACACACGCCTATGATTATTTTATACTAGGATGCTTTTATCATTATTACTTGCAATGCCCACGTCTTGCTATTAGATGAACTATCTCATTCATGCAGCGCCCGTTCATCCATCCATGTGCCTACAGTATTTTAATCATGCTGTCTACTGCAATCATTGCTAGTGTTGTTTTCATTTTATTACTGATGTTACTTCACTACTACCACTGGTATAAAACTGTTACTATCGATAAACTGTTCAGGTGAATTGACAATTCATCTGTTAAAGATTATAAATAATATTTGGCTCCCCTTGTGTCGAATCAATAAATTTGGGTTTTACTTCCCCCAAAAACTGTTGCGATCCCCTATACTTGTGGGTCGTCAATCTTCCATTAAAAATGGGTGTAACTAATTTAGAATTAAGCTAATTCTCACTCTGGTGATGCCATCAAATTCCAGTTGCAACTCATGGTCAGCATGAATCACAAAGCAATGCAACGATCTGCAGCATTTGACCCATGTTGCATCTCATGATTAGCATCGAATCACGAAGCAATCTCACATTTCAGACACTTTTCTCAATTGCAGCTCTAGGTGCAAGTAGAATAATCCTAATTGCAACCCACTCCAACTCATTTAGTACGAAACACAGTGCTATTTTATGGTTTAGGAGTCAACTGAGAATTAAGTTAATTCTTATTTGATCGAGAATTAGGAAAACTATAAGAAAACTACTGTTACATCAAATGTCATACCACTGTTATTTTGAATACTAAAAACCATAGGATGCAAAAAAAAAAAAAGAGGGCGGATAATTGTCATTTCAGCTTGTACAATAAAAGGAAAAGGTGGATAGCATGAGGAGGAGGAAAGATAGAGTCCACATGCATGGCCAATCATGCTCCCATCCCATGCATGACACTTTATCATCAAACATATTGGCGAATGCAATGTGTCAGCCATTATCATCTATTCTCAGAAAACAAACACTAGAGCAAGACCTAGAAAGAGCAAACAAACGAGCAACATGTCACTCAAAGGTCTTGTTTCCTTGCTCCCATCGTCAGATGAATTTCTAACATATGATTGTACTTGTGACTTTTAAAATCAATTAACTAGCGTAGCTAGGCTCTTTTTCTAGATAATGCTTGCAAGTGCAAGCTCGCAACCAGAAAGATCCCAGAATATTTATATTTTTATAGCTGCCGGACATAATGTGTGGCTCACGCACTGCCAAACAAGGAAACAACATGTGCTTAGCTTTAGTGATGTGTGTGCTATTTTAACCCGTTCAGGCATGCTAAAAGAGAGTGGTTAGGCTAGCTACCGATGAGGCAACTGGTGATGTCGATAAACATGATCTGCTCATCAGACAGCACTTACCAATTTTATAGAATCAGACGATCTCTGCTGCGTGTAAAGGCACAAATAGCAGTAGTAATAATATAAAGCAAAGGTAACCGATAAATGAATAAAAAGAGGGTAATATATAGTAGTGCATGCATTGCTCGAACGGTCCAAACCCCCAATAATTGACGCGCGCGCCACAAACAAGGCTTCCATGGCAGTGTTAAAGGCGAACATGGCCCATCGCCTTGCTTGTCAGGGATTGAATGGCTGCAACCCCAGCGACACAAACCACCTCTCTCTCCTCCAGTGCAAGTACTTGTACTGACTACCCCAGCTTCTGGGTGGCCTCTTGGTATTGTTGTTGCTCCTCCTCCGTATCTTTGTTGCTCCTGCTACCCTCCACCACCATTGCTGCATCTGCCGTGTTTTTATTTGGCATCTTTGGTTTGGTGTGGCAATTAACCCACAGACACAGATCCAGTGCTAGTAGCAGCTACTGTAGAAGCTGTACTGGCAGCTAGCTGCTTGCACAAAAGGGAGGAGAAGCCCCTCGGAATGAGAGGGACAGCGGAGGAAGAGGAGCAGCCAAGCCCAACACACAAGCTTCAGACAGCGACCCGAGGTGCTTGTGTTGTGTGGGTGTGCGCGAGATGAAAGGGAAAGCTCTCAGCTTTGGCCATAACTAGCGATAGCGAGCTACCACTATACGCCTAGCTAGGCAGACCAGCCAACCTAGCGCTGTACGTGTCCTCCGCCGGGCTGCCGGAGTGCTCGTGGTCGGCATGGACTGGGACCTCAAGATGCCGCCCGGGGCATGGGACCTCGCCGAGCTGGAGCACGACGCCGCCGCCGCGCCCGCGGGCGGGCCGGCGTCGGCGGGTGGCATTGGTAATGCCGCCGGCGGGCGGCCGGAGTGCTCCGTGGACCTGAAGCTCGGCGGGCTGGGCGAGTTCGGCGCCGCCGCGGACAGTCGCGGCAAGGTGCCTGCGCCCGCGGTGGCCTCCGCGTCGTCGTCGCCCGGCGCGTCCAAGCGGCCGCGCGCGATGTCGAGCGGCGCTGGGCAGCAGCAGCAGTGCCCGTCGTGCGCGGTGGACGGGTGCAGGGCGGACCTGAGCAAGTGCCGCGACTACCACCGGCGGCACAAGGTGTGCGAGGCGCACTCCAAGACCCCCGTGGTCACCGTCGCCGGCCGCGAGATGCGCTTCTGCCAGCAGTGCAGCAGGTAAAATTCGCTCATTCACCCGCCAAAATTCACTAGGCAGGCTCCGTTCTGATCCTTGTCTGCTATGTTCATTGATCATTTTTTCTTTCTTTCTTTCTCTCTTTGTTCGAGCATAATTCTGCCTGTCTCATTTCAAGGATGCACATCTTTACCTTTCCCGGCACCATGCCTTTTCGGCCTCTCGTTTTCTCTTGTCACCCTTTATCGTGGCAGCTTGTGTTACCTGAATTATTGCAGGGCTTTTCCTTTGTTTCTCCCCCCACTGCTTTTGTGCTGCTCAGAGCTTGTTGGACTGCACCGATTTTCAAGTACGTCAATTCCTCTCAGCACTGCGCATTTGCACCCATCTGTATGGCTGTGTGCATCTATTGATGCAGAGGCCGGAGCAATGCTCCCATATCGAAAAAATTTGCACCCATCTGTCAAAGATCACACAGGCACCCAATGATCATCAGCCGATCACCCAACTGAATCAGTCCCTGTGTGCCTGTGTCCAGTTTTCAGTTGCGCCGTTATATCGTTTTCTGAAGGTCAATTGCGCTGTAACTGGAGATGTGTTTTCTCTGTTTTATGACACTGTTCTGATATCGGCCGGCCGGGCG
Organism: Lolium rigidum; assembly: GCF_022539505.1. Lineage (NCBI taxonomy): Eukaryota > Viridiplantae > Streptophyta > Magnoliopsida > Poales > Poaceae > Lolium > Lolium rigidum. Next base: position 103,618,047 of record NC_061508.1, on the reverse strand, counting down.
ATTGATGATTACCCCAGACGCCTGTTATGATTTTCTTGTAGTACATCCGTTTCCATGTGCAAACTAGCAAGAAATAGGTGGCCATGTGCATTTTTTTCGCTTTTTCCTGTGGATTTCTTGGCCGCGACAGAATGTTTTGCGTGGGACTCGGACTGTCAATTCCTTAAATATGGCAGCCCGCTTTATTCATCACGCGGCAACAACTGCCCTACCACATCTGTGACAGTGAAGCCTTCTGTTTCAAAGCAAAAGCTGGTGCTAACGCCCAAATCTTGAAAGTTTTTAGTACAGCTACAAAGAGCGCCTACTCTGTATGATGCACTGTGTGGATGCACTTCTGTACAGTACAAGGACAACCTTAGCTTTATATTGTCAGGTTGGCCAGCCTTGCCAACTGCCAAGGGCCTGAACCTTCTGAATGTTTTAGTTTCATTAAAAGGTCAATGTTAGTGACAACTGAAAATGATGTTCTCCAGCTTAAATATTAAAATGATGACAGTAACCCATATTATGTGATCTAGAGATTGGGTGGATGACCAAGAGAAAAATGAGATATCTAGCATCCTCAGTTTGGACTTCATGGGAAACTGATGAGTGATTTTTTAATTAAAATGTACAATTTGTTAAACATGCAGCCATGCAGGGCAACTACTGTTTGTGATGTTAATGTTTCACAGTTTTTGGCACTATGTTGTGGGGATAGCATTTCTAGGACATTAAAGTAACATATGGTGGTCCTCAGAAAATAAAAAAACAAGAACAGTACTATATTTCTATATAATGATAATATCCCTTTTAGGTGTGCATTTTAAATAGTGAGCGATAATTTGCTTGTTTCAGGTGCTTTGGTACCACTTGACCCACTTTTTATCCGAGTTTCACTTCTGCAGTTATCTATCTTTATTTGCATTCATCAGCCTTTTAATCAGAATACTGAAATAATCATGATATATGAACTGAACTTGTTAGATCAAAAAAGTTACATCTAATTTTTGTATTTTTTTTACTAGAGTTTTAGTTGTCCATTTCAAAGATAAAATCAGTAGCCCTACAATCCTACTGTACATCCTCTACCTCAGCCTGGACCATCTATGATACTATTATTCTGTATTTTGTTCTCTTGAAGTATTTCATATATGTGATACTATTATTCTTGTATTTTGTTCTCCTGAAGTATTTCATATATGTGATACTATTATTCTGTATTTTGTTCTCCTGAAGTATTTCATATATGTGCCATCTTTTCATAACTTGGGACACTTTAAAGCACAGTCATGGTTCTTCCAATTTTTTTATATCTTGGTGAGCAAAGCAGACAATTCCATTCTACCTTTGCACCTTTATAACTTGATAGGATGCTAATGTGTTCCTCTCATCATGTTTATTCCCTTGATGTACATGAATATCTTACCAAGTGGGGAGAGTTCCCAATGATGATTGCTCCGTTAGTTGTTACAGACTTTATTAATCAAGTGCTTCCATTGTCCCAACAAACTTGCATCCCTCTAAACATATGGTCCAAGCTAAATAGGCTTCGCAATATTTTTGTCTGCCGCCGCCAAATCTTGAATACAATTTTTTTATCCACGATGAAGGCGCCTAAGCACTGAAAGCAGTGCTCAACAGATGAATTAAGTGGTCCCTTTGTGTACTGTACATTATATATTCCAAGAATATGTATGAGCAATATTAAGTATTCTGACAATATGTAGTTCCGTGGTTTAGTGGGAGCATATTTTAAACTTCAAGTCATGTGTCTAGCTACCTAGGAGTATCTTATCTTGTTATAAAATAAACATAGGTCAGGAATCTCTTATTTAGTTAATAAAATAAGACTAGAATAGTAGAATATGTTGTCTCCTTAGAACTTAGAAAAGAAAGCATCATCCAAGTTATAATTTCTGTTGCCGTGTTCTTTGTAGAAAAAAGGCGCATGATGCCTCATCTTTATATCAGTAAGGATAACATAGTGTTGCTATGTTTCAGATGTATGTTTTTTAGTTATGGAAAATATTTTCCGCAAAATTTTCTCCTTCGTTTTATTAAAGTTGCTTTCCACCATTAGATTTTGATACTTGGGAGTTGATTTTTTTTACTGGAAGACACTTGAGGCGTTGCTTATTCCATTATTTGTAGTGGTAGCTTTGCTTTTGAAAGTAGCTGGAAACACCAAAATGTGAGATGTTTGTAAATCAACTTTCAGCATGTTATTAAGATTTTATGTCAACTGTTTGCACATTTGCATTGCCTTATCTTCATTTCCTGGTGTTGTCACTTGATATTGATCCTGTGCGCATAAGCAGTAAATAATGTATTGATCTTGCAATTTCTTCATTTCCCTGACTTATATGCAATTGTCTGATCATCAGTTTATGTCTTTGTAGGTTTCACCTGCTTACCGAATTTGACGAGGCAAAGCGCAGCTGTAGAAAGCGCCTGGATGGGCATAACCGTCGTCGGAGAAAGCCGCAGCCAGATACCATGAATTCTGCAAGTTTTATGACAAGTCAACAAGGTCACTTTTTCCTACTGTTCTTTTTTTTTTAACAGTGCATACATTGTTGGAAACACGGAATAGTTTGTCAGACATATTTTAACTCATGACTCACCTAGGATGTTGACCTATTGCATTGACATTCTTCGGTATGTTGTAGCTGTGTAATTACCTGGTAGCCTGTTACTTCACCAGGTTGCACATTTGTGCTTTATTCAGCTATTTTCCTTCTGTAAATTAGTCGTGCGATTAGTATTCACAAAGAAGATATCCGGTAATTCAAAGTTGCATGAATAAAACCTTACTTTATCTGTTAATGTACCCCTTTCAAGCTGCGGTTGGATGAATAACACCTTACAAAGAAGAATATTTTGTTATCTCGCTCCATTTGTAACACAAGCCAAAGTTCTAGTTCATTAGGAGAACAACCACCTTTTTCTTTCTGCACAATTAGGGGCTGTTTGGTGTGGGGCTTATTTCGGGCTTTTAGATTTTGGCTTATAAGCCACAAAAGCACCTAGCTTCGGTTTTGGCTTTTGACTAGACACTGTAGCCTGATGATATAAACCAAAAGCACAAATTTAAGTGTCGTGGTTTATAAGCCAAACGACAGAAACAAGCCTAACCAAACATATAAATCCCAGCCAAGTGTAAATGTTGGTTTACCTTTTCGGCGTGCTTATTGGATATTAATTATCATTAGTTTTGGTGCTTAATTCACTTTAAATTAATTGAAGAATTATATGAGGATTCCGTATTGATTCATTCTTTTGGACAATGAAATGGTTGCATAGTAACATGATTTTACTCATTCTTTTGCCATGGGGCAGTTTCATTACCTTCTTGTCGCAGCCAATTGACATTGTCTTGTAATGCAGGAACAAGGTTTTCGTCATTTCCAACCCCAAGATCGGAGCAAAACTGGTCAGGGATCATTAAAACTGAGGAGAGCCCATATTACGCACATCAAATCCCTCTAGGCATCGGCAACAGGCAGCAGTTTGTTGGCTCTACATCTACTTTTGCCAAAGAAGGACGGCGCTTTCCTTTCCTACAGGAAGGCGAAATAAACTTCGCCACAGGCGTGGTGCATGAGCCTTCAGTTTGCCAACCCCTCCTCAAGACTGTAGCTCCTCCCGAGAGCAGTAGCAGCAGCACCAAGATGTTCTCTGATGGGCTGACTCCGGTGCTCGACTCGGATTGTGCTCTCTCTCTTCTGTCAGCTCCAGCAAACTCCTCCAGTATCGATGTTGGCCAGATGGTCCAGGAGACCGATCACATCCCCATTGCCCAGCCTCTGTTCTCTAACCTGCAATTCGGCAGCTCATCCTGGTTCTCACGCTCTCAGGCTTCAACCGGTGCCGTGTCGGCGACGGGGTTTTCTTGCCCCGTGGCAGGAAATGAGCAGCAGCTGAACACTGTCCTAAGCTCGGACAACAATGACATGAGCTACAACGGGATATTTCATGTCGGCGGCGAAGGCTCCTCGGAGGGCGCACCGCCGTCTCTGCCCTTCCCTTGGCAGTAGTTTTCACTAGCTGTTCTTGCGTGCTTACAGTAGAGTTCCTCTCTTCTCCCTAGTGATCAGCATTGTTTTTGTTCATTCTGCACCATTCCTTTTCTTTTCTTTTCTTGTATTCATTTTACTCGCAAGCATTCGTGTGGACTAATTCGGCATAAATTGCTGATCGAAATATTTCCGCATCATGGTGTCAGTTTTCAACAGTCTGTTCCATATAATAACTTCACAATATGTTTTCGCATACTAATTTAGTTTTGCCAAAATGTCTTAATATGAGACAGATGGAGTACTATGCTGTTTTTGTAAACCGTGAGACGCTAGGATTCCAAATCGGTAGTGGATTCTTTTTCTGGCATATCTTTCTTGCGTTGGCGCCCCATTTTAGAGTTTGGCACAGGGTTCCCAATTTTGCTGGCCCGGCAATGTTTAGAGGTTTTCGGCTTTCTAGGTCTAGCCACTTGCATGTCGAGGATGAATTGTATCACCTCCTAATTTCCTCGCTTTAAACACTATAGGTCCCTCATAAACCAACAACAATAAGAATATAAAAGTCTTTTTTATGAGCAAGTTGAGTAGGCTTGATATCAAACCCAACAAAAACACAAGAAACCAATACATGAAAGAGACAGAAAAAGAAAAAGAAAAAAGAAAAGTTCTTTTTTTTGAAATGGGAGCATAGCCTCGGCCTCTGCATCAATTGATGCATACAACCATTTATTGCGAATTTTCGAAATTCAGAGTAGAGAGTATAGACGTTTTACAACTCATGGATCACACAAAGTGTTGATAAAAGGGATATCTATTTTAGTGCCCTTGGTTCCTTAGTTGTACTCAGTTTTCACCAGCCGCTAAACTTTTCCTCACTTTTCCCATCCATCCAGTCTAAACCCGTTGCAAGCGGTCGGACGGAGGGATGTCGTCTGGTCGAAGGCCTTGACCGTTACATGCTGATAGGTGGGGTCGCGTTCGGACGGGTCCTGCATTGCCCGTTACGTGGTGAAGGGTGGGGCTGCATGGAGACACGTCGGACCGGACATCTCTCGCTCACCGAAAGCATTCCCGTCTCCCAAGCCTGGAACAGCTCCTACACCGCCCCCTCCGATGCCCCGCTGGCGTGCCCTCCTACCTTATGTCACCCCCACCCCGAGCTGGCCCCGCCACCGGGCCACGGAGCCCACTCCGCCTCCGCTAGATCTACCCCTATCGCGGCAGAGTATGCAACGCCGACTGATGTACCGCTTATGGTCATCGACCGCGAAGCAGATTGGGTGGAATCGGAGGGATCTAACGCGTGGATTCCATCTGGGTAAGCATTGTTTCCCTTTGCGAATTCATGATATGCAGTATTTGAGCGTGAATCGCTGGTTCTCAACTAATTGTCTTGTTTTTCGAATAGGATTGATCCATTGCTGGCGTTTCAGCTGGCGGTTAGACTAGATACTAGCTATATCTGTGATTCTGAACCATCTATATATGGATTTTACTTTCCTTTGGTGGTTGCAACCTCCATTGCTCTCAAAGATTTGAAAGCAATTTTCTATTCTAAATACCCATGGAGCCCTGGAGATTCAGTTGATTTGCAATATTTCAACAATAGCGAGCAAATATTTCTTCCACTAACTTACGACGAACATCTGAGAATGCTTTTCTCTTTGAATGCTGCTAGCTGTTTCGGTAAAATTCATATCCATGTGCAACATAAAGTTGTGAACAAGGGAAAGAGGGTTAAAGCATCACCTGGTGGTCAGGCATCACCAGGTGGCCATTCATCATGTGTCTCTGCTAATAGTGTGCGCCCCGACACTCCTTGTAGGTCCACAACAGTATCATCTCTACCTAGTGTGAGTGTAAGACAGATCGGATAGATCGCTCCTGCGGTTGATGTGGAGGACGATGCAGAGAGTGACGATGCACCGCCTCCTCTAGATGATGAGGATGAGTTGATGTTTCCTGACTTGGTAGATAAATTCAGTAAGTGGGCAATGGAGGATCAATACATTTGATGACACTGATGAAGAAGAGAACAAGGAGAACAATGACAACCTTGTTGTAGCTGACTACGATGGTGATGACTTGCCAACAATTGAGCGGAACAAGGAAAATCCTCAGTTTTCAGAAGGCACCATATTTCAAACGATGCGGGACTTTCGTAATGCACTTACTACATATTTCATTCTCACAATGAATGATTATGAGGTTATCAAGAGTGAGCCAACAAGGTTCATATTTAAGTGCCCATACAAGAGGTGTAGGTGGAGGATGCATGCATCCACTATGCACAGGAGCAGCTTGGTTCAGGTATTACAACCAGTTATGTATTTTAGATCATTGTGTAAATTTTGTTAATTGTACCTAACATTTTCAGTATGTTTCAGATAAAAAATAACCGCAATGACCATACCTGTCTACCTCAAGCAGGACAACCAAAAGACAAAACAAAGCAAGCAAAGACTAGGTGATTGGCAGATGCAATCATGGATTTGTTGAGAGAAACACCATCACTTGGTGCAAAAGCACTCATAAAAAGGTTATTGAGAAGTTTAATATTGAAATACCTTACATGATGATGTTATATGCAAAGTAAATGGCTCTTGATAGGATCAATGGTACATGGAATGAAAGATTTCAATTGCTTTACACCTTCAAAGCTGAAGTGGAGATGGCTTGTCCAGGTAGTGTTGTAGAGATATACACTCATATAGTTCAGTACAAATTAAAGGGTAGAGGGAAGACAATGTAGAAGGGATGCTTTAGAAGGGCTTTTGTTTGTTTCAAATCTCGCTGGCAAGGGTTTCTGGATAACTGCAAGCCTTATTTGGCCGTGGATGCAACAACTCTTCATGGAAGATTTAAAGGAAAGCTAGTAGCTGCTATTGCAGCTAATGGATACAATTGGATGTTCCCTGTTTCTTATGAAGTTTTGGAGACTAAGTCAGAGAAAATTTGGACATGCTTTCTGTAGCAGTTGCGCGAACTTATAGGTCATCCACCAGGACTTACTATCCACACAGACGCTTGCAAAGGTTTTGAGAGTGCGGTAGAAGCAGTATTCTCAGCAGTTGAGCATGGGGAATGTATGCGACACTTAGTACATAATTTTCAAAAAATTCAACGGTCAAGTTTTTACTGACAACTTATGGCCAGCTTCATACAAATACAGCCTGGGGAAGCATCAATATCATTTGGAAGTGTTGTATAAACAAAAACCTGGGGTGAAGGAGTACTTAGATGCACATCATGGAAGTGTGTGGTCAAGAAGCCAATTCAATGAAGTTTGGAAGGTATACTATGGAACAAGTAACCTTGCGGAGAGTTTCAATGCAAAGGTCAAGTCAATGAAAGGGCTAATAATGTGGCAAATATTTGATAATATTAGGTAGATGATCATGATAAAGATTGATTTGCATCAAAGGTTGCAGCAACAAAATATGTTGGCCATCTCATCCTCCCATCTCTGATTAAGGCTTTGCATGCCAAGGGAAAAATAATTGAAGAGGAAATGCATTAGAAGAGGAATGGAGACTGAGGTAACATGGAGTGGAGGTATCCACTGAATTTGGTTGATAGGACATGCCATTGTAGGTAATGGCAGATCCGTGGGAAACCCTGCATACATGCATTGTTTTTCATGGGTGTTATAGAGGGTCAAGAAGGTGAAGTTGATCAGTACATGTTAGAGTATTTCGTTGTTGCCAAATTTAGGGAAGCATATGCTCAGAATGTTCCTACCCTTGTTGGGAAGATCCCAATGGATGCAAGTCAATCCAGGCTTTAAGATATACGCTCCAGTTTTGACTAGACCAATAGTTCAGCCAAGGAAGAACATGATCAGAGTTAGTGCAAAGGGTGGTGCACCACCTTAACAACGTAAGTGCAAACGTGTGGAACCCTAGGGCACATTGCTAGGAGTGGACCCATCTTTTGGAATGGATGATCAGGCGGGAGCAGCAAATGCAGAGGAGAATGAAGCAATTGAATGAGAGGAGATTGAAGCCATGCGACGATAGGAGATTGAACCAATGGATCGAGAGGAGATTGAACCAGTGCAACGATAGGAGATTGAACAATGTAATTACAATTGAAGCACTAGATTCATTGCAGATTGAAGCAAATAAAGTGGAGAATGAAAGATAGGCCAAGTTCCGAGAAAAAGCAGAGGCTATGTACAGTGACTGTATGTCGCTCTTTCTCGGGAAGTGTAGAGTTGAACCCATAGCTAATCGTTAGTTGGTCATCACGTCGGCACCTCCACCGCCACAACCCAAAGAGAAGAAGAACAAAGGGAACAAAAGAAATAAGAAGCTGATGGTGGACTCCGATATCCCAGCTAGGATCATCCAGAGCAAGGTGGTGAACCCAGCGAAAAACACCATGAGCAAGAAAAAGATTTGAATTTGAACTATTAAGTTGAATTTGTATGATGAATTTGAACTATTGTCAATGTTTGTATTGAATTCGAACTAGTTTGATGCTCCCAAGTTTGTAGGCTGAATAATCCCAATAATGTATGTGTTATTGCAAGTTTCCTATGGTCATGCACCAAGTTGCTTAGCACTGCTTAGTTTTGCCCTCGACAGGTGGTCAACGGATGGGGTCTAGGTAGTTCATGGCTTAAACCATACCAAACGTTGACCAATTGATCCAAAATTTAGCACACACGTGTATCTTGGATTGATCCACCATATGATGTTTGAAATGTTGGATTCACTTGTAATCATCCACATTTTTTATTTTCTAAGTGACTAACTTGAAAAAATAGTTTTAGGGTTAGTTTCTTCATTCAAAAAAAACATAGTGTAACCTTCAGATGGAGTTTTGTTATGTTACCTACAACCTAGAAAAAATAAAAAGGGAAAAAGAAATATGGACAAATGGAGTTTTTCCCAAAACCACTTCTTAGTCCCTTCTTAGAATGAGCTACTAGCTATGAAGATGCATGGCTTTCTACTTAACCCACCTTCCAAATAACACATCCCACAACAAAACTTTGTCTAAATGAGGCCAAATTTGGAACATTTGTGTATCTTTGAATTGCAAACAATATCATGTTGGGCAAGATGGATTATTTTGTTCAAAAACACATTTCCAATTTTTATGCCAAAAGTTTGAATTTCCCTTACTCATTTTTATTTATTTTGGTGCTCTTGCTTTACTTAGTTCTACCCAGTTTTCCCCTTCTGCTAAATTTTCATCATTTTCCCCCTCTCTCCTGTCTCAAACCCTCACAATAGCTCAACTTGCTCTCACTTTGGCTGCGCTCTGATTGGTCGAGATGTATGTCACATGGATCTTGGCCAACCACCATTGGATCCTTTATGGCTGGATGCCTCTCCCCCCGATGGACGCACCTACCTTGTACGTACCTACCAACCCTGCTAGTAGAATCGACGTGCAACGGCATGGATCTAAGTGTGGCGGTCCAAACGGCGTGCGGCGGTGCGGATCTAAACGTGGCGGTCGGAGCAATGTGTGGCAGTGAGGATCTAAGCTTGGCGGTTGGAACGGCATGCGGCGGTGAGGATCTAAGCGTCTGAAATTTCTGAAATGTGGCTATCTGTCTCACTTCCGTTCCTCTCCTCGGATCCATTGTTAATGAAGGACACCAAGACAGCGGCGGTGTCGACAATGGTCATCGATGCCATGACGATTGAAGCCATCATCCTCACCATCATTGCGACGACGCAGGTCCAGTCCTCCGACCTCTTACTTGTGATACGAGAGCACCCGTTGGAGCCTTCCGATGGTGCAAATCACCACCATGTCGACCGCAAGCTCATTCCATAAGCGGTCCGCCGCCTGGGCCCTCCAATTCCGCCCGCGCCCACTTCCCGCTAAGGGTACGGGGCAGCGGTAGGCCGAGAGGATGACCGCCTGGCCATGGCCGCGGCCATTGACGCGGCCATGGAGGATCGGCATCACCAACCACTGCCTTGCCGGATCTCTCCACCTCCAAGTTTTGCGTCCCCATTTAGACTCATGGCACAGCCTTAGGCTGCCGGCGAAGTTTTTTGACCTGCTTACTATCCAAGAGCCTTATGAACTCACGACGTGGGAGGTAGGCGGCGGCCGCAGCTGGCACGTGAAGGTGCACTTTGACGGTAAAGGCCGAATGTACCTAGCGGCCGGCTGGGAGCATTTTTCCCGTCTGCACGGCCTCTACCAAGGCCATTTCTTGGAATGCACATACGGCGGGGAGGGGGCGAGCTCATCGTCAAGGTGTTGGGCGACACCGATGAGGAATACACGACGAACGACATCTCAAGTAGTAGTTTTTTAGGGTCCTTTAAACTTGTGATAAATGCTTTTCTCATTCTCGCGGTGAAGGAACCTGATAACAAGATTGGAACTCAGTTATTGATGGTTTATCTAAAGAAGGGCTTAGAGCGTTGAGTGAGTCTGTGACTTAAGTAATATATGATTGAACTATGTATGATATGGATGAAAATTAATAAGTATTTGAACCCCGAGGCCGGTGGGATGCTCTAAAGCTGATTCATAAGTAGTACTACTCCCTCCGTCTATAAATAGATGTCTTCGATTTGTCAAATTTTAGATGTATCTATACACTAAATAGTGTCTACATTACAGCTCAAGATTGAGCAACCATCCATTGAATAACAATTTGTACTCTCTAATACGTGTTCGGTACAATCGACATTCCCATCAACATTTGACAATTACATTGAGCTTCCCCACTAAATAACCAAGAAGTACAATTGTGTCGAGCTAAATATTGAACATGATCTCACATCCATCCATTGAATAACAATTCAACTTACTAAAGTAGCTACTTATTCAACTAATCATTACATGTGCCACCCTTTACCACGGCCACATAATTGCTATGACAGGGAGGACAACTGCTAAAACTTCCTTTCACTTATCTTGGGTTGCCTTTGGGTACTACCAGGCTGACAATCTCTGAATTATCACCACTGGTGTGTCGATTGGAGAGAAAGTTAACCTCAATTTCTAGTTTTCCGTCACAAGGTGCTAGACTCCAGCTTATTAAATCTGCTTTGGCATCTATGCCATTACATTTCCTTTGCACCTTGAAGCTTCCTCCTGGCTTGACCAAGCAGTTGGATAGAATTCTCAGACATTGCTTGTGGAGGCGTCAAGATGGTGAGCCCTCACAGTCCCTTGCTGCTTGGGAAATGGTTTGTAAACCAAAAATGAAGGGAGGACTGGGAGTGGTGGATTTCCAGAAACAGAATGATGCACTTCTGATAAATTCCTTGATAAATTTTACAACAAAAGAGATATTCCTTGGGTGAAGCTGATTTGGCACTCTCATTACCAAGGGAAAGTGCCACATGCTCAGATCTTGTGTGGATCTTTTTGGTGGAAGGATGTGATGAAGCAGGTGGATAAATTTCGTGGTGTAGCTATTTTCTCCCATGGTAGAGGTGACACTGCTTTGTTCTGGTCAGATAATTGGAAGGTTAATGGTTCTAAGCTACCTAAGAGATATCACAGGTTATTCTCTTTTGTGCTAAATGACCAAATGTCAATGGTAGAGGTATATTAGACTGAGGATCTGGCCAGTTTGTTCTATCTGCCTTTGTCCACACAGGCTTTTCAGGAGTTCACTATGCTCCAAGAAATTTTGCATGATAATATATTGCTAGAGAATAATGATACTTGGAAATATTGTTGGGGTGAGGAATATGCAGCCACTAATTTCTATAAAAAAGATACATGATCACATACAGACCCCAGTGGTGTATAAGTGGTTATGGAAATCCTTTTGCATCATGAAGACAAAGGTTTTTTTTTTGCTTGGTTGCTGTTGTTGGATAGATTGAATACCAGGGATATGCTGCAGAGACGACATTGGAGAGTTACTGATGATACCCACTGTGTACTTTGCCCTACTAGGAGTTATGAAGATAGAATTCATATGTTTTTCCAATGTAATTTTAGTGTTAGAATTTGGAATTATCTGCAATGACAACCTTATGAGGATCTACAGAGAGTGGTGCAGGAAGCAAGGGTGTGTTTCAACAAGCCTTTTTTATGGAAGTGCTTATCATGGCCTGCTGGCATATTTGGGTGATCAGAAATGGAGAAATATTCAGAAATGAGAGACACTCTTTCACTAAGTGGAAGAGGAACTTTGTGCAGGATATGTCTTTGTTACAGCATAGGATTAAACCCAAGTTTAGAGAGGCTCTTGTAGAATGGACTAGGACCCTACCTTAGTGCCCTTTCCTGGTAGTAAGTTCCTTTCTTTTTTTTTCTTTTGTGTACAGATGACTTGATTGTTCTTTGAGGTAATAAATTGTTGTGGGGCTCTTTGCCTCATAGTCTAAGGTTTCAAAAAAAAAAACTGCTAAAACTGCCCATATGAATCTATTTTTCTCCTCTCCCTTCACTTGAAGTTTATATTTTAGATTTTCTACCACTTGATCAAATATGGCAAGATCAGTCTCAAGTGTCAACTTCTCCTTGTGAATAAACTCTGATTTCTTCTTTTTTCCTCGACAGTACGCTTCAGCTCGAATATCAACAAATTTTTACTGGCCAATTCATCACCTAAATTGGCCATCATATCCTCCAAACCCATCTTCTGGCTACACCACTGGGTTGATTCATCTTGGTATGCAATGTACCATGGATCATCGGCTTTCCTAGCAAACTGTAAGAATCCAAAAAAAAAGCCGTTTGAAGTCACTCCGACAGGTCACGACGACACTTCAAATTCAACGGTAGTAAAAAGAGCATGAGTTACCTACACTTCTGACGAGGTAGGAGAAGGACAACATGGCCATGACATGATCGAATCCCCATCCTCGCCGGTGTGCCCGCTACGACCAGGCATTGAGAACTATTTCGCATCTGCAATCTCGAGGAAATTACGGGAACCAAATCGATTAGGGTGGGCGGGGAAGGAGCGGAGGTCTTACCAAGCAATACTAGAAATTGGTGCAACCGTTTGTTGGGCTACGGTGACGGAATAAATCATGTTCGTCGTAGGCGGCGGATCTGCATGCAGCGGACCTGCCTGCGGCGGGTACTGCCTCAACGTACAATGCGTCTGGACAAAACAAGTGCAAGAGCAGTGGTTGAGGTGCAGCGCCACAGTCCCTTCGGCTGCCGGATGACGGAGCCAGCGATGCGACAAGGCACCGACAATTGTTGCTCTGTCGGCGGCTGGGGTAGGAGCTGCTTGGGGCTGGGGGCTAGGTGCTGGGAGCAGATGACCCCACATGTCAATCTTTGGGGAGTAGCTTCTCCGGGCCCACATCACAGCCCCATTAGCCATTGGCAGCGGTGGCCCCATTTGTCATTGGCCCACCCGTAAGTCAGAGATGGATGGCTAGTCCGTCGTGTCTCCTGGCCCCACCCGTCAACACGTAAAGGCCAAGGGATGAACTATCCCAACACGGACCCACCCGTCAGCATGTAACAATGACCTGACGGCAACTCTCCATCCGACAGTGCGAGGATTAGAGACTAGAGGAAGGAAAAAAGTGAGGAAAAGTTCAGCAACTGCGAAAAACTGAGTACTGCTAACCATCCAAGGGTACGAAAATGGATATCTCCAAATAAAAATTAACCAGCAGAATAAAACAAAAGTATGACGATTATGCATTTTGAATAATCCTAGCAAGCCACTAGCCACCCTGGTTGTGCCTCTTTTGAATCATCCTAGCAAGCCGCGAGCCCGAGCGACCGTCTCCAGACGGTTGCATCCAATATTCATATGTGCCCGTTGTGCCTCCGGTATAAGCTAGGACCATTCGTGGATCCAGTGTGTAACCATATGGATTACATGTAGAAAATGATCATTCGTACTATTTTAATAACAATGACATTACACAATTCCATATAGCCCACATCAAAGCACTAATCCATGTTCGAATATACTCTTTAGACTTTTTATCAACCCATTAAGCCAACTTTCAAACATATTTGTAACGGTGAGGGATACTAAAAGTGTAGTGAATAGTTCTCCAAATTAATCTAGCGAAACAACAATCGAAAATTAAATTCTTGATAAATTCATCAGCATCATAGAAATCACACTTTTTACAATCGTTTCAATTTCTTCTAGCGAGGTTGTCTTTAGTAAGAATCACTTTTCTATATAAGAACCACATGAAGATCTTAACCTTATGGAGTTTTATTTTCCAAATATATTTGCGTAGAAAAACTATATGCCCATTCATCATATCCGCATACATCGATTTGTCGGAAAACACTCCAGAAGTAGTTAGTTTCCACTCAATATCATATGGTTCTTCGGTCAAGTTAATAAAATAATAAATGTCTTGTAAGATGTAGCCAAGCCCCCCATTCATTGTGTGATATCACTCTTTAAATTTGATATCTAGAGGATTACCGGTTAAAATATTAGCCACCAAAACGTTTTTCTGGCCGACAATGTTATATAAAGAGGGATACCGTTGGGCTAGTGGCTGATCTCTTAAAAAAGTGTCTTCCTAGAACGAGTTTTCTGGCCATCGCCGACCTTCGAAAGAACCTCGCGAGAAAAACTTATTTTTAACCCCCATTAGTACTTTCCAGAAAGGGAAGTCGCTAGGTTTTGCAGTCACTTGTGATAGTGTTCTGTTACAAAGATATTTATTATGCAGTATCTCCTGTCATACCCCATCTTCATTCAAGAGCTTAAACAACCATTTGCTTAGTAAGCATATGTTTTTATATCGAAGACTTCCACACCAAGCCCCCCCTGATATTTGGGACCACAAATAATATTCCATCTTGTTAACTAATATTTACACTTATGATCATCATTTTGTTACAAAAACCTTGACCTATAAAATCTACCATTTTCCTTAAACCCTTAGGTATTTATAGAAAAGATAGCATAAACATCGGTAAACTGTTAGGGAAGAAATTTATAAGCACAAGTCTGTCTCCGTATGTGAGTAACTTGCTCTGCCAGCAGCCCAACTTTCATTCAAAGCGATTTTCTACTGGATTTCACTCTTTGTTTGAAAGTATTTTGTAATGAATTGGGATACCTAGATATCTGAAGGGAAGACAACCAGCCTCACATCCGAAAATTTGCTTCTATTGTTCCTCATGCTCCTTGACCTATCCTAAACAAATGATTTCACTTTTATGAAAGTGTTGATCTTAATGCCAGATAATTGTTCCCAATTTCATAGAATTGGTTTCATGTTTACAACCTTCTATAAGTCGTGCTTCATGAAAATAATAATATCATCTATGTATTGTAGAATGTATACTCCCCCCTCGACCAGTTGGGGGACGAGACCACCTATCTAGCCATCCTCTTTTTCCCTGGCAATTAGGATGGCCAACATATAAACCACAATGTTAAAAAGGATTTGGGATAAAGCATATCCTTGTCTCAACACCTTCCTTGTTTGGAAGTAATGGCCAATATTGTCATTAACCTTTACGCCAACCAACCGCCTACTGCCCTCCTTGAACAAAACTCGCGACTATATCACACCATTTTAGTGAGAATCCTTTCATGTGTATAATTCATTGAAGAAAGGTCTATTTTACTTTATCACAAGCCTTCTCAAAGTAAATTTTAAAAATAACACCATCCATTTTGTTTCTATAAAGTTCATGAATGATCTCATGCAGGATGACTACCTCTTCAAGTGTATGTTGTCTTGGCATGAAGGCAGATTGTGTAGGTTTAATAGCTTTATGGGCGATCCTAGTTATTCTATTAGTGCCTACCTTAGTGAATGTCTTAAAACTCAAGTTGAGTAGGAAAATAGGGCTATATTGATGAATCTGAATAGCATCATCCTTTTTAGGAATCTAAGTTATCACCCCAAAGTCATAGTTGGAGGCCACGTTATTGCAAATGGGCAAATAAATTCATGATATCTTGCTTAATAATCTCCCAAAAATGTTTATAGATCTCAGATGGAAACCCATCTCGTCCAGGAGCTTTATTAAGTTCCATTTGAGAAATAGCATTGAATACTTTTCCTCGGTGAAAGCAGCTATGAGGATAGTGTTTTCATCAAGGGGTATCCTAGGTATATCGGTAACCATATCCTCTCTCATAGTAAATTTATTTGCCGTCGGTGCCCCAGAAAGTTTTCTATAGATAGCCAGTATATAAATTTTCAAATTGTCGGTATACAAAGGATGAGTAAACTAAGATTTTGACACATGGATCACTGATTCCATGCAACCCTAGTAAAATGCCCTAGCACGATCACATAAGTTCTACATATGCAGAAACATAAACCGCGAGTTGGATCATAGTATTCTCACCGCAAGGATTGCGGAAGACTCGGTGATGAATTTGGTGAAGAACTTGAGCAGAGCATCGCCCAGTTGATGAAGATCCAATGGTGTTCGCGGACAACTCTCTTATTCCTTTAGGATTGAGCGCACGATCCCTCTGCAGTGATGGGCGCGTATGTTCCTTCCGTCCCGGTAGGACTCCATCGTCCTGGACGAATCATACCAAATTATTTCTTATAAACAAGAATGGGAGAGAGCCAATGAATGGGCTAATGTTTACTTTGAGAGAGGTGAGGGGTCCTCTTTAGGGGGTCAAGGGGGGCAGCCGCTGCCCCTCCCTTGTCCGCTAGATCTTCCACATGGGATGCCTTGGGGCAGCCTACGGGAGGCCACTTGGGGCCCTAGATTCCACCTACATGGGCCTCAGAGATGCTCATACGGCCAATCCATGAGGGCTGCCTTCCGGGGGGTCTTGGGAAATTGGGAGGCCACCAACATGGGACCCTAGGAGGCCCATGCGGCCATCCTGGGAGGGCTGGTCATTGCCCCACCCACTCGGGCCTCTAGCACTCCTCAAACACTTCATACGAAAGTCCATAACCCTACTTTTCTCTCTCACAATTTTCCAGAGCAATTTCATAAAGTTCCCAAAACTATTTCGAACACCCCGGAATATTTCAAAGCTACCTAAACACTTCCAATAATGTTTCTCTCTCATATTTAGTGCCGGATCAAATCTAGTGTACCTCCAAAACTATTCCGATAACATCAGAATGACTCTGATACTTCACCGATATTATTTCGATGTCGCCGGAACTATTCTAGACATTCTTTCAACCATATGCGATATATATGTAACGATTACATGAAGTACATATACACCAGAGAACATTTATTGTGTGACCCTGTGTCAAGGTTAATTACTCACAAACATGACTCTTAAATCCTTTCGGATCAATAACCAACAATCGGGACCGCGACATCTATATTAGATCCTGTGTGTGCACTAATAACCTTTGTGATATCTTATAGTACCAATCATATTGATTCTTTATATTCTGAATACCCGAGGTGAGACTTCGATATCCTCGTGATTCAACACGTACTTGATCACTATACCTGTTAAATTTTATCCAGTTTCATTCTCTTTATCGTATTGTATTCCGATGTCCTTATAATCCATGTTACAAAATGTCCGGCCATGCTATTTGGTGATATCGTCATACTGACATGGGCCCTTAGTATCTCTCTCCTTATTCTGGAGGAGCAATTTCCACTTTTTAAACACCAAGTCTTCATACATTTTTTCCAACATATATGATTGCCACCTTACGCATCTCTGGTTAAAGTAGACATCTAATAGCATCCAATAAATATATTCTATAATAATATTCGTTGATACTCTCATGGTCTAAGGATTTGTTTCATAAGATAGAACTTAAGATATTACTATTAACAAGGAATAACGTCTCATAGTATATCTACAATAAAATGGTCGGTTTAGTACCATTGTTCTTCCTAATAACAATGTACTCCATTGTTGTTGGTATCTTTGTTACACTTAACCATACCTTTTCGATAAAGGGAATATATTAATATCATAAAGATACCAATTAGACCTAGTATGCACAGATCCCAAAAAAGCTAAAAAAAAAGTCCGGTTATAGTGTTCTAGTCCATGTAACAGTAGCAAAAACATCACCGAGTCAACACCAGATGTCCAAGTTTTCAAAAGCCACACACCCAAGAAGGTAAAATTGCACAAGTGTTGTTGTTGTCCGATCAAAGATATTAGGTTTTCACCCTGAAGAAACTTACTGCTCTGAAAACAATGCCATCAACAAACACATTGCCAGGCACAACGAATTAAGGCCAGACATTTGACTTTTACCCTGAAAGGTAAGCCTTTGAACTTCTCATGTGTTGTTGCCCCCACTTGTATGCCGTTGCTAAAAATCCTGAATCACCAAGTTAGTCCTCATCGTTGTAAGGACTTGAACCACCATTACTAGTCGTCGGATCTTGGCTTCCATGCCATTCCGCCTTTGACTTCACCATGGAACAAAAAATACATGTCCGATTATGGCAACAGATAGCAGAGCTTCACGCTCGTCTCTCTTGAAACTAAATGGTCGGAAAAACATGGTTGCACACGACCGAATCCTATTCGATCCAAAAATCTTTAGGAACGAGGTGCCCAAGGGAGTCCGCTGGCGCAGCCTTTCGAAACTCGACACTCCAACCACATCAAGGAGGACAAGCATCAAGCAGATCTTCGTCTTGATGCAAGATGAACCGTAGGACCGACACCTTTATTAGGCAGAACGATGCCCCCCACTATGTCGCCCGCCGGCTCCCAATAGCAGGCCGGAGCAGCGGACACCGCTGCCACCACCCACACCATGCGAAGGTGAGGGGCTTAGCCACGCCAAGTCCCTCCGAACCATGCACCGTGCCATCCTCGTTTGCACAACGGCCGCCAAGGTCACCAAAGAAAATCAGGGCTGCCGCCCCGGCGCCTATCTTCGCCGCGTGCACCTTGTCGTTCGGGACCACCGATCTGCAGCAACCAGAGATCCCACCTCGTGGGGATAAAGGCCCGCACCATGCGAGGAGATGAAGGACCGCCGTTGCCAGCCGCAGATGCTTTGCACGACTTCCTCCGGCGGCGGCAGGGCCAGGGATAGAGGTGGCGCATCGGCGGCTAGGATCCGGATCGCCCGTGCAGCCCCTAGAGCGACGCGAGCGTGCGTATGAGTGTCTCCGTGAAACTATTGGATTTTCCTTTGCTATAGCTGACATAGGCATCCCCAATGGGCCTGCCGAAGAAGATACCTAGGGTTTACTGAAGGCCCACGACCCGAAGTTTTGCAAAGCCCAGAGGCCCAATCGGGAGATAGTTTGGAAAGATATAATTGTATTAGGAATATTGACTTGTAACTATTGCGGGACGGTTCAGAAACCCTCCCGGACTCTGTAACTTGTACATCACGAAACCCTCGGCTCCGCCTCCTATATAAGGGGGAGTCGAGGGACAAAGAAAGGATCGATTCATTGTTTTCACGCAACCCTAGTTTTCATAGCAGTCAAGTACTTTTCCGGCTGAAACCTTCGAGATCTACTTGCCCTCTACTTCCAACTAAACCCTAGTCTACAACTTGTAGGCATTGATAAGTTAATCCCTTATCAACTGGCGCCGTCTGTGGGAATTAGAGGCGACAAGGTTCTGATCTCGATGGCACGTTCAACATCTTCGGCGTCTTTGGTAGCAAGCAACGCGATGGAACGAGGTAAACAGATCGAAACCGCTCTTGTCGATTTTGTTCCTCACCCACCCTCCCATATGGATGCATATGCGTATCTGGAGGAGCCCATGGACATGGCGTTCGGAAGGTTCCACTTCCGCGTCGGGAAGAAAGGATCTCATCGACTCGCAAGATCGGATTCGGCTGGATCGGTTGCAGCTGGTTCCGATTCATCGGGATCGGTTTCATCGTTCGAGTCTGGCGATGGAGAGATTTCGTCGGCAACATCCTCAAAGTTTGCATCAAGCGACGAACTCGTCAAGATCTTCGGCAACATATCCGTCGGGTCGTCTGCGGACTCAAATATAAGCAGCGATTCCGACAGTGTCGATGCTTCCGATTTCATCGACAGATCTACTTCTATTCGTGAGGTCTTCGCCGATCTATATGACGGTGTCACCAATATCGACGACAATCAAGCTTCAACACATCACCAAGTGTACGCCATTGAGGAAGCAATCCGAGCAGAGCCGGAGACATCAGAGGCTTTCGACAATTTGGGAAATCCATACGTCGATCCCGCTGATCTCACGCGAGGTTTGGGCACCAAATACATCGGTCCTGAACCTAGAGACAAAGTGCAACTCCCGCAAGAAGCTTGGGATAGAGCGACAATGCCACTGCAACAGTAGCGGAGTTACAAGCGTACCAATATAGGCTAGCCCGTAAGGGAAGAGAGCTCGAAAAACAAACAGCTGAACTCGAAAAGAGAAGAGCCGCTGCTTCTGTGTCAAGCAGGCGAAGGGCTAAGTTGAGCCGACATTCAGGAACTTCGGGAGACAACCACAGAGATGGCCGTAACAGGGCAAGGTCTCGACTGCAGAATATACCGGAGGCAGATAGGGAGAACTTGATCCAGAACCTCGACATGGCTTTCATGTCGATTGACACAAGAGGGAACATTATCCCAAAAACCTCGGAAGCGGGATATATGGCGACACAGGCCTTTATACTGGCAAACAGGCCACCCGCAGGAGATCCAAGAGAGACATTGTATAATATGGCTTTGGCAGGAGTTGGAGTTATGGGGACAGCGTTCGCAGGAACAAGCACACCTCCCGAAGGTGCTGCAAGACAAAATAGCCCGCGACCTACAGCGGCAATACAACCACCTCCAAGAACGCCGGCAAGAGATACAGTGGCGCAGACACGGGTCGATAGGGCGCGACAGGAAAGGAGAGAACGTCGGCAGTGACCTGAAGTAGATGACGAAGATCTGTGTGGACTCCCCTGTTTTACACGACGAGTCCGCAAAACGCGAGTACCGTCAGATTTCAAGTTGCCTGACAGTTACAAAAAATTCGATGGACTGCAAGATCCCGAGGATTGGTTGGTTGATTACCTGGAGACAGTAAAACTGACGGGTGGAACTAAGGCAACGGCTATGCAAAGCATCCAGGTGTATCTAAGTGGCGCAGCTTGATCATGGATCAAGAAGTTACCACCTGGATCTATTGACAGTTGGGAAACCTTCGAGGACCTGTTCGTAAAGAATTTCTTGTCTACATGCAAGAAGCCTGCGTCGATAGAGGAGTTGAGAGCCTGTCGACAGAAGTATGACGAGTCGATGAGGGCGTATATACAGAGGTGGAATATTATCAAAAACTCGGCAGAAAATGTATCTGACGAGAGAGCGATAGATGCTTTTGTCGGAAGGATCCGAAGGAAGGACTTCATCGAGGATCTAGGGAGAACTAATCCAAAGACAATAGCAGCACTCATGGAGATAGCAAATCATTGGGCAGATGGAGAGGATGCCGTCAACAACAAGCGACATAGGTCACCCGAGGAAGATCGTAACAGAAGCTTCCAAAATAGACGGCGTTTTCCTCGCCAGTATTCAGATCACAACGGTCCCGGCCAAATATCGGCCGGCTTCCGAGGAAATAATGAAGGAAATAATCGAGATGATTATCAAAAGAGCGGTAAGCAGCGTGGTGACTACAGGGATGGCCCTCGTCAAAATAGGCAAAATAATGGTCCAAGGTTCCAGAGGCCGTACGTATCTCCCGAAGATATGATGAACGGACCATGCCAAATGCACTTTTACCTCGACAACAATGGAAAGAGGCTGTCAGGACACCTGCAGAAAGACTGCCGAACTTTTCAGGCGTTAAACAGATTTGCAGGGCATGCCAACGCACAGGCAGCAAACAGATACCCTCAGGGGCCAACGAGTGAGGTTCATCTCCCACCTCCTCCCGCAATTACTGACGAAAATCGGCACCAGCTCAGAATAGCGGCAGCGCCACCACCGCCTCCGTATATCGATACCAACGGCGCGGTCTCGATGATTCAGAAGGGTAGGCCATCCAACAGAGCTCAGAAAGTGATTTCTCGGCAAGTTTTTATGGCAGAGAAGATGCCTCCACCAACAATAGAGTATCTAAATTGGCCGGGACAGGACATTGGCTTCACCATAGCGGATCACCCGCAGCAAGTTCCTCGACCAGGGCAATCATCTTTAATCTTACCAGCGGTGATCGCAGGATTCGATGTGTCGCGGGTTTTTTATAGATGGAGGCAGCAGTCTAAACCTTATGTACGTAGATACATTGAGGAATATGAACGTATCCTTTGCGAACTTAAAACCAACGGATACGCGTTTCCATGGTATCACACCAGACAAGCCAAGTTATCCATTGGGGAAGATTAATCTCGACGTTCAGTTTGGAACCCGAGAGAATTACAGGATCGAAAGGCTGGAGTTTGAAGTCGTGGATTTCCCGTCACAGTACCATGCTTTATTGGGATGACCCACGTATGCCAGATTCATGGCAGTACCCCACTACACGTACCTGTTGTGGAGGCTCCCTGGACCCAAGGGACCAATTACGGTGAAAGGCAGTTTTGCGCTAGCGGATAAGTGCGACAAGGATTTCCATCGCCTGTCGGAAACTTTCGGGATGCACGCAGAGTATGTGGTGTCAAAGCTGATGACGGACTACGACGTGTTGCCAGACGTCGGGAGGTCGCTTATTGCCAGACGTGTTGCCAGACGCACGATCTCGACACCCCCCATATTGGTGGCACCCAAGGAAAAGGAACCTCTTCTGCTCTACATTGCGGCTACACCTCAGGTAGTCAGCACGGCACTTGTGGTCGAGAGAGAAGAGGAAGGGAAACTCCATGGAGTACAGAGGCCGGTATATTTCATTAGTGAGGTTCTATCGCCTTCAAAACAGCGGTACCCGCATTATGAGAAACTGGCATATGGAGTGTTTACAACAGCAAGAAAGTTACGACACTATTTTTCGGCACACCCGATAATAGTGGTCAATGAGGCACCATTATCAAATATAATGAATAACCCGGAAGCTACGGGTCGTGTCTCCCTTTGGGGAATAGAACTTTCCCCTCGGGACATCACATATGAAAAAAGAAAAGCGATCAAGTCGCAGATCTTACCAGACTTCGTCGCCGAGTGGATGGAGCTGCAAAACACGGGACCTCCTGATTTATCGAGAACCTGGACCATGAACTTCGACGGGTCCAAGAGGTTAGAAGGAGCAGGAGCAGGCGTGATATTGGTTTCACCTCAAGGAGACAAGTTAAAATATGTACTACGGATGACGTTTCCCAACGCATCTAACAATGAGGCAGAGTATGAAGTGCTGATACATGGGATGAAGATGGCGAAGGCTTGTGGTGCGACCCGACTAAAAATATACGGCGACTCCCAGCTGGTGGCTCAACAAGTGATGAATCAATGCGACGCAGTCAATGATAGCATGATAGCATACAAGGAGTTATATAATGAACTCGAGAAACTTTTCGACGGGTGTGAAGTGAATCATGTTAGCAGACTCAGCAATGACGAAGCCAATGTTCTGGCAAATATCGGGTCGCAGTGTCTAGCAATACCACCCGGAGTATTTTGGGAGGAGATAAGTGAAAGGTCGACTAAGGCAAGGAAACAACCAAAGAAGAAAGAGAAGGTCGAGAAAGGCTCGGGGGCTTCGGCAGCCCTCGAGGCAGGTGTATCTGGAGATGATGAAGAATCGCATGAGGTAATGGTAATACAAGTACCGTGGATGCAGGCTTATATTGCATATATTTCAAGGCAGCAAATACCCGACGATCCAGTGGAAGCAAGGCGAATTATTCTACGATCCAAAGCCTTTACTGTGGTTAAAGGCGAGCTTTATAAGAAAAGTATATCGGGAGTCTTGCAGCGCTGCGTCACAGCTGAAGAAGGTCGGGTGCTTTTAAAGGATGTGCACGAGGGAGTATGCGGACACCATGCAAGCAGTAGAGTTATTGCGGCCAAGGTTTTCAGAGCAGGATTTTATTGGCTAACATCCATCAAGGATGCAAAGGACATAGTGCGTACTTGTGATGCGTGTCAAAGGTTTGCCGCGAAACCTCATTCTCCGGCAGCAGAACTGATGCCAATACCTTTGTCGTGGCCCTTTGCTCAGTGGGGTCTTGATATGGTAGGCAAATTGCACAAGGCGTGGCCAGGAGGGTACGAGTATATGCTTGTAGCTGTCGACAAGTTCACCAAGTGGGTTGAAGCAAAGCCGATAAATTCGCCAGATGTAGCATCAGCGGTCAAGTTCATCAAGATCATCGTTTTTCGGTTCGGAGTTCCTCATAGCATCGTCACAGACAATGGCAGTAATTTCATGTCAAAGGAATTCAAGGCTTATTGTGCAGAAGTAGGCATCAAGCTACACTTTGCGTCAGTCGCGCACCCGCAAACTAATGGTCAAGTCGAGAAAGCAAACGGTGTCATCTGCAACGGCATCAAGAAGCGCCTGCTAGGACCATTGGAAAAAGCTCGGCACACTTGGCCAGAGGAATTACCAAGCGTGCTATGGAGCATACGAACAACACCCAATACAGCAACTCAGGAAACCCCGTTTTTCCTGGTTCATGGAGCAGAGGTAGTGCTGCCGATAGAAATAGAACACAATTCTCCGAGAGTGGCGGAGTTTGATGAAGAAACCTCGAGAAAGGCGCTGGAAGATGATATGGATGCACTTGACGAGGCTCGCGACGAAGTATTGTCACGAGTCGCCAAATACCAGCAAGATATGAAAAACTATCACAGTCGACGATTGCGACCAAGATCTTTCCAAGTGGGCGACCTAGTTCTTCGACTCACACAAGATAGCCACGAGAAATTCGAGTCACCTTGGCTAGGACCTTATATTGTCACTGAAGTAATTGAAGGAGGAGCGTACAGGATAAAACACAAGAAGACAGGAGTCGCCGAGCCAAATCCCTGGAACGTGGCGCAACTGAGGCGTTTCTACGCCTAAGTCAAGATATATATATGTAAACATACAATGTACTGAAACGCCCGCGAGTTTTCAGACGCACTCTTTTCCTTTCAGGGCACCGAGTGGGGCTGGAAGGTTTTTAATGAGGCGGGCTCGTGGTTGATATGTCTCCAACGTATCTATAATTTCTGATGTTCCATGCTAGTTTTATAACAATACCTACATGTTTTGTTCACACTTTATATCGTTTTGATGCATTTTCCGGAACTAACCTATTAACGAGATGCCGAAGTGCCGGTTCTGTTTGTGTCTGTTTTTGGTTTCGTAAATCCTACAAAGGAAATATTCTCGGAATTGGACGAAATCAACGCCCAGTATCTTATTTTTCCTGGAAGCTTCCAGAGCACCGAAGAGGGGCCAGAGGGGAGCCAGGGGGCCCCACCCCACAAGGCGGCACGGCCAAGGGGGGGCGACCCCCTATGGTGTGGCTCCACCAGGACTCCCCCGAGGCTGCCCTTCCGCCTATATAATCTCTCTGCCTCGAAAACCCTAAAAGAATAAGCCACGGGACGAGAAAAGTTACGCAGCCGCCGCCATCGCGAAGTCAAGTTCGGGGGACAGAAGTCTCTGTTCCGGCACGCCGCCGGGACGGGGAAGTGCCCCGGAAGCCATCTCCATCGACATCACCGCCATCTTCATCGCCGCTGCTGTCTCCCATGATGAGGAGGGAGTAGTTCTCCCTCGAGGTTGAGGGCTCTACCGGTAGCTATGTGGTTAATCTCTCTCTCATGTACTCCAATACAATGATCTCATGAATTGCCTTGCACGATTGAGATCCATATGATGAGCTTTGTATCACTATTAATCTATGTGCTACTCTAGTGATGTTATTAAAGTAGTCTATTCCTCCTTCGTGATGTAAAGGTGACAGTGTGTGCATCGTGTAGTTCTTGGCGTAGGTTATGATTGTAATCTCTTGTAGATTATGGAGTTAACTATTGCTACGATAGTATTGATGTGATCTATTCCTCCTTTCATAGTGTAATGGTGACAGTGTGTATGCTATGTTAGTACTTGGTCTAAATTGCAAAGATCTATTATGCTCTAAAGGTTACTTAAATATGAATGCCGAATGTTGTGGCGCTTGTTAACTCCGGCTTGAGGGAGCTCTTGTAGCCCTACACAATGAATGGTGTTTGTTATCAAACAAGAGTATATGTAGCACAAGTGAGGAGAAGTTATTTATTTATTATGTGATCAATGTTGAGAGTGTCCGCTAGTGAAAGTAGGATCCCTAGGCCTTGTTTCCAATACTGCAAACACCGCTTACTTACTGTTCTACTGCATGTTTACTTGCTGCCATATTTATTTCAGATTCTTATTACCACTCATATTCATCTATACCACCTGCGTTTTAATATCTCTTCGCCGAACTAGTGCACCTATACATCTGACAAGTGTATTGGGTGTGTTGGGGACACAAGAGACTTCTTGTATCGTAATTGCAGGGTTGCTTGAGAGGAATATCTTTGACCTCTACCTCCCCGAGTTCGATAAACCTTGGGTGATTCACTTAAGGGAAACTTGCTGCTGTTCTACAAACCTCTGCTCTTGGAGGCCCAACACTGTCTACAAGAATAGAAGCACACGTAGACATCAAGCTATTTTCTAGCGACGTTGCCGGGGAGGTAAGGTAAAAGTTATTCACATCCTCCGACTACTAAGCTATTTCCTAGCACTGTTGCCGGTGTGTGAGTGCTTGAAGCTATTTCCTTTAGATCCTGCAATTATATCTTTTTGTTTCTTGTTTTCACTAGTAAGGCTTAATGGAAAACAACAACAAAATGAGAGATCTTTATGAACATTATCTTGAATTAGGACATGATGTGTTTGAAGAGAGAATTAAAAAACCCATGGAACTTTATATGCATGCTAATGGGAATGTTATTAGTATGAATGCTTTGAACACCATTGTTGCTAATGCTATGGAAAATTCTAAGCTTGGGGAAGCTGATTTTGATGAGCATGATATTTTTAGTCCCCCAAGTTTTGAGGAGAAAATTTACTTTGATGATACTTTACCTCCTATTTATGATGATTATAATGATAGTGGTATTTTGGTGCCACCTACTATGGAGGATAAAGGTTATTATGATTATACCATGCCTGCAATTTATGATGATTACAATGATGGTTATGGTAGTTTTACTCCCACTTTTACTAATAAAATTGATTATGCTTATGTGGAGAGTAATAATTTTATGCATGTGGCTCATGATAAGAATGTTTCGTGTGATAGTTATATTGTTGAGTTTGTTCATGATGCTACTGAAAGTTATTATGAGAGAGGGAAACATGGTTATATGCATCTTAATAATATTAAGTTTCCCCTCTTTATGTTGAGAATTTTGAAGTTACTCGTGTTTTATCTTCTTATGCTTGTCACTTTGTTCTTCATGAATTTATTTGTGTACAAGATTCCATTTCATAGGAAGTGGGTTAGGCTTAAATGTGTTTTGAATTTGCTTCTTGATGCTCTCTTTTGCTTCAACTCTTATTTCTTGCAAGAGCATCATTAAAATTACTGAGCCCATCTTAATGGCTATAAAGAAAGCACTTCTTGGGAGATAACCCATGTGTTTATTTTTCTACTGTTTTGTTGAGTCTTGGAAGTTGTTAATACTGTAGCAACCTCTTCTTATCTTTATTTTATTGCATTGTTGTGCCAAGTAAAGTCTTTGATAGTAGGGTTGATACTAGATTTGGATTACTGCACTGAAACAAATTTCTTACTGTCACGAAATTGAGCAGCCCCGTCTGTAGGTAACTCAGAAAATTCTGCCAATTTATGTGTGTGATCCTCAGATATGTACGCAACTTTCATTCAATTTGAGATTTTTCATCTGAGCAAGTTAAGTGCCCCAGAAAAATTCGTCTTTACGGACTGTTCTGTTTTGACAGATTCTGCCTTTTATTTCGCATTGCCTCTTTTGCTGTGTTGAGTGGATTTCTTTGTTCCATTAACTTCCAGTAGCTTTGGGCAATGTCCAGAAGTGTTAAGAATGATTGTGTCACCTCTGAACATGTGAATTTTTGATTATGCACTAACCCTCTAATGAGTTTGTTTCGAGTTTGGTGTGGAGGAAGTTTTCAAGGGTCAAGAGAGGAGGATGATATACTATGATCAAGAAGAGTGAAAAGTCTAAGCTTGGGGATGCCCCCGTGGTTCATCCCTGCATATTTCAAGAAGACTCAAGCATCTAAGCTTGGGGATGCCCAAGGCATCCCCTTCTTCATCGACAATTTATCAGGTCACCTCTAGTGAAACTATATTTTTATTCCATCACATCTTATGTACTTTACTTGGAGCGTCTGTTTGCTTTAGTTTTTGTTTTGTTTGAATAAAGTCGGATCCCACAATCCTTTATATTGGAGATATTACGCTCCGCTGTTTCGTATGAACACATGTGTTCTTAGCTTTATTTTTAATGTTCATTGCGAAAGTTGAACTACCTCATTCATTGATATATGGTTGGAAACGGAAAATGCCGCATGTGGTAAATGGTATAATGTCTTGAATAATGTGATACTTGGCAATTGTTGTGCTCATATAGATCATGTTTAAGCTCTTGCATCATGTACCTTGCACCTATTAATGAATAACTACATAGAGCTTGTTAAAATTTGGGTTGCATGATTGTTCTCTCTAAGTCTAGATATTTTCTCGGTTGAGGTGTTTGAACAACAAGGAGACGATGTAAAGTCTTATAATGCTTACAATATGTTTATATGTGAGTCTTGTTGCACCGTTTTATACTTGAGTTTGCTTCAAACAACCTTGCTAGCCTAGCCTTGTATTGAGAGGGATTCTTCTCGTGCATCCAAATCCTTGAGCCAAAACTATGCCATTTGTGTCCACCATACCTACCTACCACATGGTATTTCTCCGCCATTCCAAAGTACATTACTTGAGTGCTACCTTTAAAATTCCATTCTTTACCTTTGCAATATATAGCTCATGGGACAAAATAGCCTTAAAAACTATTGTGGTGAAGAATATGTACTTATGTGTCTTATTTCTTAGTAAGTTGCTTGTTGTGCGGTAACCATGTTTCTGGGGACGCCATCAACTTTTACCTTTGTTGAATATCATGTGAGTTGCTATGCATGTTCGTCTTGTCTGAAGTAAGGGCGGTTTTCACAATCAAATGGTTTGAGTATGCATACTGTTAGAGAAGAACATTGGGCCGCTAACTAAAGCCATGAATCATGGTGGAAGTTTCAGTTTGGACATAAAACCTCAATCTCTTATGAGAATATTAACTGTTGTTGAATGCTTAAGCATTAAAAGAGGAGTCCATTATCTGTTGTCTATGTTGTCCCGGTATGGGTTTCTAAGTTGAGAATGATCAAAAGCGAGAAATCCAATGCGAACCTTCTCCTTAGACCCTTGTCGCTGAAGCTCGATCCTCGCTCTCTTTGGCGAAGAGGCTCGGGGGCTAGTGTCAGGAGAAGACCTCTGAATATCTGGATGAGGAGTCGAGGTTTCTTCCGCCGTGCGGTGCGTTTCCGACACAGCCAAAGTATGAGACGTGCTCATAGGAGCAGTCACATTGGCGGCGGGTTCTTCTTCTTCATCCTCGCCGCTGAGTACAAAAATAGAATGAGATTATTTGATATGGAATCAGATTATTCGGCACACAATGACTAAAAAGAGCGACATGACAACTTACGAGCTGATAAGGGCGGACGCGTAGGCGTCAAAGGGTTTCGTTTATTCGGGAGCAGTTCCCTCGACAGGAGAACTGCTCAGCTTGGAGGTGCCAGAGCCCTCCACGTCACCCCTCTTCCGTTTGTTTTTCGGAGAAACAGCGGAAGGGATGGACTCGGTTGACTCCGAAGCCTCGGATTCAACTTCTTTTTCAGAGCGAGCCGCAGATTTCTGAGAAACCGCGACTCCACTCTCCGGTTGAGAAGGAACCTGGCGTCGTCGGCAACGACTGCTCGTTTGTCGACCTCTCCTCCTTCGGGAAGGGGAGGAAGCGATTATGCAGTTTGGTGGTTCTACACAAGATAAGAATGTATCGACAAGAAATCGTATCAAGGCACAGCAGAATAGTAGTCGACATAAGTGAAAAGCACAGTAACAGTCAAAAAAGGTGAACAACAAAAAAGTAGACGACAAAAAATAGATTACCTGGGGGAGGGCGTTGGTACCGCTGTATGGTACCACGCGGCAAGTTGAAGGGACGGCGTCTTTCTTGTTTAGCGATGAGATCTTTCGGACAAGTTTCTCTAAGTCCTTGACCGAAAGATCTGTCGACATGCGATCCACGTCTTTGTCGCCAGCATACATCCAGAGGGGGTTCTTGCGAGCCTGCAGAGGCTGCACCCTAATCCTAAGGAAATATGTTGTTATCTGGATACCCGATAGCTCTTGGCCGCTGGTATTTTGGAGCTCGTGGATACGGGACGTCTTTGTCGCCAGCATACATCCAGAGGGGGTTCAGCGCTTCTGTCGCTGTTTTTTCTTCTTCAGTCGCCTCTGCATCCCAGGATCGGCGACGAAGAATTTTGGCGCTGCCGTCAAAAGGTGCGATGTTTTATTCCAGCGAGTCGGGGCAATCCTCGTGGACGGACAACCATCTTTTGCGCCACTCTTGGACGGAGTCGGGGAATTTGACGTCAAAGTACTCGACATCAGGGCGGACACAGATAACAACACCGCCTATGTTGTAGGCGATGTTGTGGGAGCCATTACGGCGGAGGAAGAAGATGCGCTTCCACAGAGCCCAGCTAGGCTGGACTCCAAGGAAGCACTCGCAAAGCGTGATGAAAATAGAGATATGGAGGATGAAGTTGGGAGTAAGATGGTGAAGCTGCAGCCCATACACAAAAAGCAATCCACGCAGAAAATTGTGGATGGGTGCAGAGAGGCCGCGAATAAGATGGTCGATAAAACTAACCCGATATTCCATAGGAGGAGTCGGGTAGCTTTCCTCGCTGGGGAAGCGCAGTGCGTCCTTCTTCTTGCTCAGGCCGAGCTTTTTCAGCAGGTTCACGTCCTAGGGTGAGATCTTGGATCTCTCCCACTCCAGGTTTCCCAGATCTTGCGCCGCCATGGATGCTTCGGGAGTGTTGTGCTTGGTGAGTTTTGGCCGCGGTGGCATCAGCAGTGGCGCTGCGGAAGTAGGAGAGTGCGTGGGCGCTGGAGCTCTGGTGGTTGCAATGGGGATTGAAGCAGAGGAGATGAGAGCAATGGCGCGGCGAAGGGGATAAACGAGGAAGACGATGGTTATTTATAGCGGGTTCGGTCAAAACGTCGCACCATTGGATGATGAATGAATGGACTTGATGATTTACACATGGCTCAAGGGGTAAAACAGTATATTTACTGTGATGGAACTGGACAGGCGCTGCAGCGCGCGTGCCAGAAAAAGCGGAGGACGTGTGTCCCCCACTTGCGTAACGTGTCAACGTGTCGCACATTTTGGGCCCACGGGTCAGTGAAGGGACAGACTTCGCGTCTTCCCGATACAGTGATCGTGGCTATTTTCAGCACTGATGTCACCTTACCAATGGAAAAACATCGGCTGTGGTGATATGAAAATTGGCGACAGGGAAGGACGACTGGTAATCTCGAGAGCTTTTGACCAAATACAAGTTTTTGTTCAAATGCTCGGGGGCTACTTTGTAAAGAAGTTTCGAGAAATTTGATGGAGATGATTCAGAAGGGGACGTTTCAAAAATATTGCGACAGAGACAAATTGGAGCCTACAGCCAAGTATAAATCCTCGATTGTAGCCTCGGGGGCTACTCCCATCGGGAGTGCTGTTCGCGCACCCGATATATATGAACAGGAGCATGAAAAATGTCAATATAGTGGCTAAGATGCTAAAAAGGTGAGCCTACAACCAAGCGCAAGCACTTGGCTGTAGCCTCGGGGGCTACTCCCATCGGGAACGCTGTTCGCGTGCCCGATGAAATTTATTTAATCCTGATGAGCATATTTCGAGTTATCAAAATAACTCTTCATATACTCCCATCGGGAGGGTAAGTTAAAAACAATATAAGTCATCCGTTGACTCGAATAAATGTGCTACTCCAACAGCCGGAGAAAGCACTCGACAATATATTCTTAGAGCGCCTCAGTCGCGAAATAATCTCTGAATGCCGCAAAACTCTGCGAAGGTAAGTCCCCGGGATCCGTCCTGTGCGGCGTGGCACCGCCTCTGACGGCGCTTTGCTGCTTTTTCCGTATCAACAGATACGAAGAAAAATCCTAACGGACGCGTTAGGTACCCAATAAAACATGACTGAAATTCGGCATTTGGTAAGACCTTAAGCGGCACATGTCGAATTACGCCAGTATCTTGAAGTAGGTTTTTGCGGATTGCTACGAGAGCAGTTAACTGGTACCTGATCTATCAGATGAACCAGCCCCAATTACCATTATCCCTTTACAATATATAATTCCTTTAAGAAGATTATTTGTCGAGTTGAAGAAATCATATGCAGATTGTAAAGATGGAGATTTTCCCTGATTCTGCGATTCAAGCAAAATCTCGGGGGCTACTGACATAGGCATCCCCAATGGGCCTGCCGAAGAAGATACCCAGGGTTTACTGAAGGCCCACGACCCGAAGTTTTACAAAGCCCAGAGGCCCAATCGGGAGATAGTTTGGAAAGATAGAATTGTATTAGGAATATTGACTTGTAACTATTGCGGGATGGTTCAGAAACCCTCCCGGACTCTGTAACTTGTACATCACGAAACCCTCGGCTCCGCCTCCTATATAAGGGGGGGTCGAGGGACAAAGAAAGGATCGATTCATTGTTTTCACGCAACCCTAGTTTTCATGACAGTCGAGTACTTTTCCGGCTGAAACATTCGAGCTCTACTTGCCCTCTACTTCCAACTAAACCCTAGTCTATAACTTGTAGGCATTGATAAGTTAATCCCTTATCAATAGCGCTCCCATGCCTATGATTAGGAAAATGTGATCATCAGAGGACATATGAGCTAGTCGTAGAGGCAAGACTATGACCACTTGTTTGTTCATTTTTTCTACACATGCTTATGACTTTTCCTTTGAATCTCAAATTCAAGACATAGCAGTTGCAACATAAAGAAAGAAACTTAAATCATAAAACTTGGAGCTAGATAATAACACTTTCTTATTACCTCTAGAGTTTAAATCTTTCGTTCGATCCCTCAAGTCACTTTTTATCACTTCCGTCCATATCAATTTTGGGCGTCCTCTTCCTCCTAATATTTCCATACTCTTTAGAGTACCATGAGGCGTTCATTGGATACACCCAAATCACCATAGTCGGTGTCGGAATAGCGTCTCGCTAGACTTGCCAATCCGTGCTACTCCTAGCTTACCACATATTACCTTAATCTGATCCTAACTTGTATGGACATGCATCCGTAGCATGCACATCTCCGCAAGACCGCAACACTTATTTGTTAGATGTGTTGTTTTTAGCGGGTCAACATTCTGTTTCATATAGCATTGCTGGTCTGATTGTCATCCTATAAAGTTTACCATTTATCTTTTGTTGGACCTTTTTTTCACGTAGAATTAATGCTAGACCGGTGTTAATTCCAAGTACCAGAAGTTACCCTTTTAGGAATTATGTCTTCTTCTAAACTAACCTCTCTATCATCATACTAACACTACTAAAGTTGTATCATATGTACTCAGTCTTGGTCCTACTAAATCTAAATCCCTTTATTTCTGAAGTCTGGCTCCATAGCTTCAACTTCCTATTTAGGCCAACACTGGTTTCATCTACTAGCACCACATCATCAACAACAAAAATTACACAAAGTAATATCACCTTTTATATTCTACATCACCCATCCATTATTAAGAACACATGTATATAGGCTTACAACTAATCCTTTGATATATATCTCTAATGAAGGTTATTTACTTTAATGGAACTTTGTATTTCTCCGGCGTCCACCACATAACTATTCTTTGTATCTTCTTCAAGTTCACGAAGGCCATATATAGCTCGTTTCCCTATATAAGCATCTGATGTAGATGATCATACGCGAGTAAATTTTTAGTTTAGCCTCTCGATTATTTGGAAATCAACATGTAATCCAAAAGATCGGCAGTTTTTTCATTTTACCCCTCGACCCTATCCACCCAGCTCCATCAAACCCGTGTGTCCCAGCATGCCTCTGCCCCACCGCTGCCCGGCTCCACTGCGCACCGCGCCTCCGCTGCTGATCCAACTACGTGGGGCATAACTTCCCCGCCGAAGAGCGCGGCCGTGCCTCCCTCCGTCCTCCTCTGCCCAACTCGATTTCTCATCGATTGGTGGCTTGGTGCTCGACCAGTGCCTCCGTGCTACGTGCAATTAAGGTGTTAAGGTGGGATCATGATGGATCTCACGTTTAGTTTATTTTGTCTTTTTAAATTAAAAATTTTGTGCCAAAATTTATAATAGAAAAATTAAAATGTGCTACAAGTGAGATTTAGGCGGAATCCCACTTGACACCCTACGTGCAACCACTTGCAGCGCTACTCTACCATGTTCCGATTCACTTTCACATACGAGTGCTACTCCACCGGGCTCTGATTCTTTTTCACATTCTTAGAGCGAACTAGGGCGAGCATATCGCATTCTCTCCAAATCGATCTCCCATGCACAGCGATGGTAATCTGATCTTTCAGAGAGGCAATCAGGTTAATACTCCGGGTAGAGGACATGCTCGCAGAAGCCATGACCCAATACAGTCATAGTACAAGACTGATCTTATGGGTATGTTTACTAGGGTGTCAAGTGGGATCTTATCTAAGTCTCACTTGTAGTATATTTTGCTTTTTCTAGTGTAAATTTTGGTACAAAATTTTGAACTAGAAAAAGCAAAGTACCGAGATCCCACCGGGATCCGACCTCAACACCTTAATGTTTCCTTTAATCCCGTCATACGCTGAATTGCATGGTGAAGTTATTCATTTGTGGTCTCATGCAAAATCAGATCTTTGGACTACAGTGATAAACTTTAGAGATTATGATGATCTAAGTAAGCATGGTCCTGTTCATGTGTGAGCTGAGTTAGCCCTACTCAAGATGTTTACGGCGGTGACCGGTGAGTGTGCAAACTCCTTCTGCTCAACTATTCCTACATGTAAAACCAAAACACATCCTGTATCTACTTATCACATTATATGATGTACTACAGAGTCTAATAATAATACAGTTAGGGGAAGCAAGCAACAACTAACTGTAATTTTTTTCTTGAAGAAACTAGATGACTGAATTGGTATACTAATTGATCAACTCCAATCAGATCATGGTTGATTTTCCTTTAAAAAATCTGAGCAGCTAGATCAGTCATGCGTTGCAACAAGCTGCATTATTCTAAGAATGAACGCACAAGCACAACTAATTAATACACAAATTTGTAACCATGACATCTCTAGGAGGAGATAACGGGCACTAAGGAATTGGTGGTAATGCTGATGAAGGAGCCTATGCGCCTTGGCATCACCACGTTGACACTAAGGAAGACAAATCATGTTCGTTCCATCTTATGAATCAATATAAAATATAATTTTTTTTATCTAGATAACAGTCCAAGGTAAGCAAATATCATCCAATTTCAGCCGTCTTTAACGGAGCATGTGCATTTTTAAGAAATCCCGGTAATATTTTTGAAAAGTCATACGATCAAATTAGTTTTGTATTGTTATTATTGTGGTTCCATAGCAAAGGAAGCACGCTCATTGTGCTAGTTAGAACCTAGAGTTAACGTATTTCTTGCACCAAACAAGCCAACACAGAACGAAAATGACAAAACAAAAGACAAGAGAAATCATAAACTATCTTTTAGAAGTTACCAATTGATATGTATATCATGGGCTCAATCAACCAGTTTATCTGTGTCTTTGTGTGCTCTGCTGTAAGGCCAGTTCAGACCTCCGGATGTTGAGGGTGCAGCTCGAGAGAAGCTGGATGATGGTGAAAGGGCGATCGGCGACAAGGACAAACTGTTTGTCCTGCTTCACGAAATCGAAGGCTTCCGAGATGCTCTCTGTTTTTCCATCCTTGATGTTGCACTTGCGGATGCGAGCAGACGAGCACCGGTGCTCAGTGTAGTAGACACAATTTGCCTCAACCGACGGGAACATATCAGCATCCACATCTAGGCACCTGTGAGGACCAATGAAGATAGCATGGTTACCGATCCTCTTCACAGGCACGAATTTTTCACTCCCGGTTTCGAACTTGAAAACCTCGACAAGTCCTTGTAGACTGATAATGATCAGAAGCTGTCCACCAAATTCCATCTGGAAACACCGGGCGTCATCTGCAACTCCCATCTCAGGAGGATCACGGGAAAAGAGCTTGTTGAACGGAACAACATTAAGATCCGTGTTCACGTCGCGGATCTTGCCAACCAGGTCATATGTTCCGGCTAATTCCCGCCAGCGTCCGTCCATAGCACCTCCAACCGCCCATCGGAAGAAACTATAAGCTGAGGGCTTAAGGTCTCGGGTGCAGAAATTGTGGGGAAAGGCTGTGTAAATCTTGTTAGACGAGTCGCACAACAAGGTGAGCATGACCAAAGAGGAGGCAAAACGGAGTGCAGCGGCAACCTCCACCTCGACGGGTATGGGCACCGTGAAACGGATGGTGTCGCCTGTGAGAGGGTTCAAGATGCGAGCGGCGTGGGGAGGGCTCCTGTCGGCCAGCACGAAGAAGCCGCCGAGGGTGGTGGCCACGACGTAGTAGTCGCGGAGCAGCGGGAGTTCCTTGTGGAGGAACCGACCGGTGGCGGTGTTGACCAGGAGGAAGCGCGCGTCGCTCTCCAAGACCTCCCCGAGGATGATCCACTGGCGCGGCCGGAATCGGGAGTCCGATCTGTTGTTCCTGGGGTCGTCGGTGGCGGAGCGCCAGCTGCGGCAGATGGCGCGCAAGTCCATGTAGCAATCCACGTCGTTCGTGTCGAGGAAAGTGTCGGCGACGCGTCGGACGAGGTCGTCTGGGAGCGAGGACCAGCCTGCACTTGCCGTGGCCGGAACCATCGGCGAGGTTTCCAGACACCTAGGGTTCTTCTTCTTTCTTTTGGCCGGCGGAAGAACTTCAGCCGCTATTGGTGCACGCTCGAGTTCCGGCTTCTCTCGATTCCGGATATCAAGGACGGATATTTTAATTGCAATATCCAATGCCCTAATCCTGCCTGACAAAAGGTTTTCCGTGACCTTTCACCATGTTGGTTTACACACGCGACAAAGCCTTGGTTTGCAGTATTGTTCACGCAACCTCTTTTGCATTTGGTTGCGATTTGTATCCACTTAGAGCATGTCTAGCAGGCCCCTTATATTTCTGTCCCGTATCTGGCTGCTTTTTCGCCCCGTATCGAAAAGTTGGCAACGAAAGAGCCATTCCGTCTAGCAGAACCCGTATTTCGCCCCGTATTTTCAAAAATAAAAACCCCGGGAAGTTCGATTTCAATGATCATACTACGGATTTCATTGATCATACTACGGATTTCATTGATTCTACATCCAGAATGCGCGATCCTACTCGGGGAGGTCGACTAGGTACGAGTCTGCCTCCGCCTCCGCCTCCCGCAACTCCGCCTCCTTCGCGGCGGCGATGGCCGCCGCCACCTCTTCCTCGACCGCC
Source organism: Lolium rigidum (assembly GCF_022539505.1). Taxonomy (NCBI): domain Eukaryota; kingdom Viridiplantae; phylum Streptophyta; class Magnoliopsida; order Poales; family Poaceae; genus Lolium; species Lolium rigidum. The sequence goes on along the minus strand of NC_061508.1, from coordinate 103,580,628 downwards.
CTCTTCCTCTTGGCGTCGTCCTTCAGGAACTGCCGTAGCTCCTTCAACAAGTCGGGGGCCTCCTCGTCATCGCCGGCGAGCGGAGCTCTTCTAGCGCTCGGTGCTCCCGCTGCTCCAAGCCTCCTTCGCCCAGCGGCGGCGCTCCCGGTCGGCGCGCCACTCGTCGAGCTAGAGCCCGCTCATCGGCTTCATCGGCGGATCCTCGATGAACCAGCGCCCGCCCCGCGCGAAGTCGATTAGCTTTTCCGGGACGGACGCGGCGCCGTTGTACTTGCGGGCCGCGCGACGGGCTGCGGCGGCGGATCTCTTGCATTGCCGCCGCCACGCTTCCTCGACGGTGTCCGGCGAGCGGGATCGCTTCGATCCGCTCGCCGGCGAGGCCCTACTGCGGCGGCGGGAGTCCATCCTAGCTTGAGGGGTGGAATGCGGCGCGGGGAGCGGCTAATTGCTCGCCGGAGCAGGAGGAGGAGGCGGCGGCGCGCGCGGCGGAGCTAGGGTTGCGAGTGAGGGGTTAACCCCTCACTCGCACCTGCGCCCACTATATGTACGGGGCGAAGGGGCCGATTTCCTGGGCCCCGTATTCCGCCGAAACGGGGCGGCCCGAATACGGGGCCTGCTAGACGGCCCGAACCGCGCCTGCCCCGTATGTCGCCGGAATTTTACGGGGTGGGCGGGTTATACGGGACCTGTTAGACATGCTCTTAGATCATCTCTACTAGCGCTCCCCAAATAGACGCCGGCATTAACGTCGGCGTATCGCTATTGGGGATGCTGGCGCCAGCTCCCTTGATATAGGTAAGGGCGTAGGACTTTCTCACACCAGCTCCCAATATAGCCTAGCATAATATAAATTTTATCCCAAATAAAATAAAACTCACTAATAGGGATAGAAATTCAAGTCAAGCTTTCAAATAGCAGCTCAAAGTCTAGGTCGGGCAAAACATCCGGCCAACAATTCACCACCATAGTTCGGCTAGCAAAAAATAACTTGGGCTTCATGGCCAAATGGATCAAATGGCATGGACGGCACAGGCACCTCCATCACATTCGGCTCGTCGATCACCGGCAGCTCCACGATTGTCGACGAATCCTCCATCACTAGTGGTGTAGCCTTCGCCATATGGCCGCCGGCAATGCCGACCACGCTTGGGCAGCCAACACCTCTTTGCTGATGTGCTTGCGGCCGGTACATCTTGTGTCATGCCCTTGCCAATAGATCCATGTCCGATATGTCCGCCATCAAGATCTTTGCTTCTTGTGTTATCTTACTTAATGCAATGTGTGATGATTCATTCATGGCATTCATCTTGCCGGCTTCGGCTTCCATCTTGCGGGCTTCCACCCTCTCCCTCTCGAGCCCCAACTTCACCACTTGTGCTCCTTGTCAAGTTGTAGCCTTGGTCCCCGCAACTGCACCATGTGACGTGGAAGTTTAAAAGGATAGATGTCGTCTGAAGTGGGGTGGGGGTGAACATGCGTTTTAAAAATTATTATGGATTTGGCTTGTAAGAATGCGAAATTAAACTATCCTTTATTTTACAAACACAAGACTTAAATATGCTAGGCTCAACTAAGTGCAACAAAAGCTAAGCAACATATGCACAACATGTTTATAACACAAGCGATAGCAAGATATAAGTATTTCAAGATCTATGGATATCATATGGAAAATAAACTTAGGTATAGAGATAACCGAGGCACGCGGACACGAAACTGTATTCCCGTGTTCCCTCACATGAAGTGAGATACATCACGTTCGATAGATGTGGGTTACCAGAAAGGTCTCCCGAACGCCATGAAGACTCACATTTTTCTCCAAGCCAATTCCACGAAGGAAAAAATGCAATCCCTTTATCTTGAATTCATCTCTTGAAATCAAACTCTCAAAATCTTGATCATATAATATTCTTCTCTTGAAATCTATGATGTTGATGCCAGTACTCAAGGTATATATTTATATTCATGGCTTCTACACTCGAATCCAACATATGGACTACAACCATTACTATGGAGTATTCGTTCATATAAACTCAATGAAAATATTAGTCCCTATGAATTATTATTTATTACCAAAAACACACACATGGGCAATGTACCCTTAAAAAGTTGTCACTCAAGCATTCGGATGGCGCGTCTCCGAGACTGGGGCAACATGTGCTGCGACCTCCGAGGCTGCCTCCGCGGCCTGGCTGGCCTCGCCGGCCAGGAGACGCCTCCGTCGGCACGCAATCACAATGGCACACCGGTTGCGGTGGGCCTGTCACTTATCTTCCATCATGGTTATCGGATTCTCCTTCACCGGTGTCATTGGCTTCTTTTTCTGAGGCATGCTAGCAATGTCGGCGGCGAGGGCGCGGGCTTGCTATGGGTGCTAACTGAAGACACGTGCGGGAAGTGGAGGGTGGCGGGAGGGGAGGAAATTGGGGGAGGGGAGTGGTTGTAGGGCTAGGTAAGTGGCTGTTAGCAGGAGCCGCGGGTGAATTCATACGTGGCGCGGAGCGCTGGTGAGTCTGCTTCCCACCCAATCGAAAGGGCTAGCACGGGAATGCCATCTATTATATTTGGTTCCAAAAAGGGCTGGCTACTTTTGGGCCGCGACAGTGTGGCCCAAAATTAGTGTTGGACCCCCATAAGGATATTGGCCGGGTTCATCCGCGGAGATGCTCCACCAGCGCGCCCCATATAGTAGCCGGCAGTAGCGCTGGCACCACTATATGGGGCGCACCGGCACGAGCTCCTTAGTTTAGCGGAGGCCGTCCCACACCGGACGCCCTGTACGGCCGGTACCCAAAAAATGGATTTTTATTTTTCATTAAATTAAAACATTCTACATAGTTTGAAACAATAATTTAAACACCATTATAGTGTTTAAACACACAAATAGTTCAAACTTACAAATTAAATTATTCATACAAGAATTCAAATAAATTGCAACGCAACATGTTTATGAATCATGTATCATTTCCTCTCCGCACCCACAAATGCTCAACTAGATCATTCTGTAGTTGAGTTTGAACACATGCATCTATGATTTCTTGATGCATCTTGAGAAAAGCAAATAAAACTAGGCCGATACAAGCTCAACCACGGCAAGAGGTCCCTAAAAATCAAATGGATGGTCATCATCCTCCGGTGTATCACACTCACTCTCAATGATCAGGTTGTGTATGATCATATAACCGTTCATCACCTCCCACATCCGAGACTCCGACCAAGTGGGAGCAGGGTACCGAACAATGGCAAAACGCTGCTAGAGCACACCAAAAGCCCTCTCGACTATAACCGTTCATCACCTCCCACAACCCTTACCAAGCAAATGGCAAATTCTTCCAATCCTAGTGCATGCAATCGATACTCCGAGTATTCTAGGAAATCATCTCACTGCATTTTGTGTCAGGATCGGAGTTGTATCATATGCATTGGGTGCGCTCAAATAGTCTAGCCCAAACACTCCACCACTTCCCTACCAAACTTGTAGACACTCGAAGCATGTCAAATCCTCCATGCGCATGTAGTCATCGGCTGCATCTAGGGGAACTCCGTATGCAAGAAGACACATATCAGCCATGCACTCCTGAAGTGGTGAGAAGCCCCACAAGCCGGTGCAATATTTCTTGCATATGAATATGTGTCACACTCCCTGATGCCGAGCACAATCTTCATAAACAGATCCTTGTTCATCATAAATCGACACCGAAAATCCATGGGTGTATGTGTTGCGTCGTCGGTGAAGTAATCGGAGTCAAGCGAGCAATACGCAGCTTGCCGATGCTTGGTTCTTATTCGGCGCCTTCCCAACCCACGAACCGCCACGCCATCCTCGGACGTGTTGTCGAAGGCGGAAAAGGTTGGTCAACATCACCGGCCATTGGTGCCGCTCGGCGGTGGTGCCGGCATCCTTATGCATGAACAGGTTGCACCATCATCTCGTTGTCGATGTCCATCGCGGCAATTCGCCGAACACTTGTGGGCGGCGGCCGACAGCGAGCTGTTGATACCGACGGCAGTTCCAGCAAAACCATGGTGGGAGATGGCGGAGGCGGCGGCGGTGGCTACAACGGCGGTTTCTTGGTTGGCGGGCATAGGTCAGGCATGGGGGTGGTGATGGCGGCGATACGGAGGGGGGTGGGGGAGGCGAATCAGGAGGGGTTGGCAATGGTGGACAATTTTTTTTATAGATTATGTTGTAAATTAATAGAAATCATAATGCTTAGGAAAATAATAAAGAGTAAGAATAAGTGCAAAACTGTGTAGAATTGTGCCGCATCTGTAAAAAAAAAAATTGTTTTTGCGCAGAATATGGACAGGCGAAACCCGGCGTGCGCAGAATAATTTGATCGGCTGTGCAGTGGACCTTAAAATATCACTCGCCAGCGTAAATGTGTGTAGAGTAGGATGTACTCATGTAAGCCGTGAGGTGAAGTGCCCAATTACACAGTACGTTCTCCAGGAGTTCCCGCTAGGGACCGGGCCCAAGACACGACGAGACCACTCTTTGTTCACTTCAGCCTTGCCAGCCAACCAGCCAGCCAGCCAGCCAGCCAGCAGCGTTGGGCGACACTGCTCGCTCCACACGCAACCTGTCATTTTCCTTGCGACGACGGCCACACACGTACATCGAAGTCACACATCATCAGGTCGCATATTTTGCGCCCAGCCCAATGTCAGGCTACCGCTCGATTGATGCAGCCATCAAATCCGTCCAGTTCAGTCGCTGGCATGAGCTGCGCTCGATCGTGGAACCTAGAGACTCTCGACAGATGAAGGACGTAAACTTCCATAGACCGTAGCAGTATACTGGGTACAGCGTAATTATGCAAATTGTCCACAGTACCAAATAATTATTCAATTTGTTCATATAAATTAAACAACATAGTTCACAATCAAATAAATTTTAACATAGTTCACACAATCACCTAGAATCAAATTACGTGACACAAGAGAGGACGATTGGTTGCCTATATGGTTTTATATGTGCTCAAACAGATCATCTTGAAGTTGAAAGTGAGTTGCTTGATCATGAATTTCATGATGCGCATGGGGAAATTCTTATAACATTGCGGGCCCACCTTGGGACTCAACCAGCTCCCCCTCCCCCTCCTTCCAACGGTAGGTGCCCAATCACACGCAAGCAGTCATCACCTCCTACACAATGTCAATGTTTCAGGTTCTAGCAGGATGTCGAACAATGGCTCAACAAATTTGGAGCACGCACTGATATGCTCATTCAGAGGCTCTCATTTTCTTTACTCTCCCCTCTCCCCCTGCTACAGTAGTTGAGAGTCCTCCACCGCCCTCTGGGCCGAGCCGAGGTAGTCTGGTCCCGTTGTGGCATTTGGGAGTAGAGTGCCAGATCTCGCCGGCCGGATCTGGGGCGGCCCATCTCTGGTCTGCTTCGTTGTGGTGCTCCGGTGGCAGGACGCACTGCATGGGAAGGATTTGGGAGTGGGGATCTCCGAAAATAAGGCGGCTGTCGCAAGTGTGGCCCTGTCGCATCCGAGCTGCGATGGAGGTGAGTCGGGTCTCCTTCTCGTGCTGGAGCTCCGGAGGTTGGAGCTTGCACAGACGAGTGTCGGTCCCGACAGCTTGGTCAATAAGCTCGAAGGTATGGAGCTTCTGATCCTCTTGCCCCCTCTCTTCCTTTGCGCCATGGTGGCGCCAGCTGAGAGGCAGCGGTTGGATCTTTGGCTCCATCGGGAAAGCTTGCTGCATATTATCCTGCATCTGGTGGTGGCTTCTAGCTACCACATCTTTATTTCTGGGAGTGCTCCAACAGCAGCTCATCGACGACATGAAGCCGTCCAACTGCTGTATCTAATAGTCATTAGGCGACTACTCCAACGAGCTCTTGTGCTAGCTGTGAGCTGGTTCGAGCTCTTCATCCCCCTCCAGGCCCGCGTACCAACATGGAGGGTCTTCTGCAGCTTTGACGCGGTAGTCCACGCCGGCGCGTCGCCAAGTGGTGTCGTCCCCGGCGACGGTGCTGGTGGCCGTGGATTCAAGCTGGCTTTCGGCGGTGGAGAAGGACCCGATGGCTTTTACCATTATCTTTCTAGGGTTCGTTTCATAAAGTTTGAGGACATGGTTGTAATTTTCTTTATTCTCAAGGTCCTCCTTGTAATTTGTAACCACACCGTCTTAAATTAATGCAGCATCTGGACCCTTCGGGGTCCTTCCCTGTTCAAAAAAAAAAACAAATTTGGAGCACACCAAATACATGCTCCACATCCTTCTTAACACTTTTCAAAAATATAGACCAATATGGATATATACCATCACGTGTTGTTTTTGTGGCCATTGATCTCGTGGTGGACCTCTAGAGAATTGCCTTCCGCAAGCCTAGAGAATTTCGGAAAACTTTAAGGCACGGTGATGTTATTATGTGAATATACAACATCAAAAATAGAGTTCCAAATCCATAGGTGAAGCCACAGCTTCGAGTATATCTATGCACTCGCAAATATGTCTCTTGTACTGCTCCTGCCAACCAAATAAATAGTTCTTCTACTCCCAATGCATGTATATGATGCAAAGCATCCCTTGAAATGCGGCGTTTGGCTCTCCACGAAACAAAGCAACCACTATTTTGCAGAACAGGTACATTGACCCTAGGGCATGTTGACTCTTCCATCATCATGTACTCATCAACTAGATGACCAGCTACCCCATAGTCTTGCATTTCGATAAGAGGAGAAGAAAATCTTACCAACATCATATGGCTTGCATCAGAAGTAGTCGTCATGTCTCTTTCACTCCCTCCATAATATGCAGGAACACATTCAGAACCTTTGTCGGAACACATCCACAATGTACGACGAAAGCAGACGACAAAGAGTTGCATAGGTCCGACTTCTCTTTTACGATCCAATGCGACCGCACTTCTCCTATACGGAGCCCCACTGCCTTGGACGCTAATTTTCATTGTGGTCATGGACGAGAAGAGCCACCGTCATCGAACCATCGGTCATGAGACGGTGTATTAACGAAATGATTGTAGAAAAAACTATTGGAGCTATTGGCCATGATCCATGGAAGCTAAGAAACGCAATAAAACCTTACTTGTATGTCACTAGAGCCGTCTAGGAGCCAAAGTACGACAGAATCGCACCTCTAAACGAGGTTGGCGATTGGCTGAGTACCTTGGGGATGATGTTGTTCGTGGGAGTGGAAGAGGCCTGTGGACGGTGAATGCAACATGTGCAGTCCTAGCCGGAGATGGAAGCTCTCCCGTCTAAGACGACCTCCCCCGGCGAGGGTGAGTGCTGTGGTGGCGATGACGGCGCAGTGCAGGGTGAGTGAAATTATCTTGTATGTGTCGTCGCCATGTGGGTCAAGGAAGAATAAGAAGCACACGGGAGAGACGTTGATCTTTGCGGTGTTGGAGATGTGCTGATCGAGGGCCCCGGTGGTACGCACCGTCACGACTGGCATGCAGGGATCAGTACGTGTAACCGATGGAATCCACAACCGCATCCGGCCGATTGTGCGCGGCAAGATGGAAGGAGCAGTGTCCTCCCCGATCGACCGGCTACATGCACGGCTCGTGCCTACCACCGGCCGGCAGCGCCGCGGTCGCTCGGCTGCAGCTGCATACCGATCATGGTTCGTGATGGCGATCGGGCCGGACCCCGGCCGCGCGCGCACATGCATGATGCTCCGCTACCCGCGCGCGATTGCACAGTGGGCAGAGAAGGGAGCCGATGCATGATTACGCGCGTACGTACGCGGGGCTTGCCCTTCCGGCCACAGGATCCACGTGTCGACCGCCGCGCCCATCATCTCCCGCGCCTGCCCCGATCGGACGGCTCGCCGGCCGGCCGGCCAACCGTTGAAATATCTCGCGTCGCGACGACCGTCTCTGCGTGTGTGTGTGTGTGTGGAGCTAGCCGTGGTTGGTTGGGGTGGAAAAGCTAGCAAGCTAGCGAATAAAGCAGGAGGAGGGAGGAGTGAGTTAAGCGCGGATGGCGACGGCGACGGACGCGACGGGCGACCCATCCCTAGCCTTCCCGAAACGCGCTACGCGGCTGGTCCTCTAGGGTTTCCGCCCTACTCATCCTTTGCCGGAAACGGAAGCGCCGCGGAGCCCGCCTTGTGACCACTGGCTCCTCCCCTGCACCACCATCCATCCATCATCTCGCACTTTAATCCCTGTCGATCCCAGCTGCCCCAGCTCCTCCTCCTCGCCCTTATCTCTCCCCCTCCCCATCTCTCTCCTCTTGCTTGTGGTGTGTGTATGGTGGTGGCGGATCTGGTTAGCTAGCTCGAGGTTCCAACCCAGGGAGGAGAAGGTGGAGGAACCGGCGGCGCCAGCCATGGGGCGGGGCAGGGTGGAGCTCAAGCGGATCGAGAACAAGATCAACCGCCAGGTCACCTTCGCCAAGCGCAGGAACGGGCTGCTCAAGAAGGCGTACGAGCTCTCCGTGCTATGCGACGCCGAGGTCGCGCTCATCGTCTTCTCCAACCGCGGAAAGCTCTACGAGTTCTGCAGCACACAGAGGTATACACACACACCGGCCAGCTTCTCTTGTTTGCTCAAATCGCACGCGCGCCATGGTCTCTCCGGCCGGATCCGCCCATGGAATGGCCGCGCGCTGTCCTCTCGCGCGCCGCGGAGATCCGGTGCCCGATCCCACGGCGCTAGCTCCCCGTCGGAGTCCAGCCAGCAAGCACGTCGTCGAGGCGTGGCTGGTTTACGTGGATCTGCGTAATTACTTGAGCTAGCGTCCTCATGTTAATCGGTACACGTACACCAGCACCCCCGGCCGGGATTGGTGGAAGCGGCTTGTTGGTTTCCACGGATTACCTAGCCGGGATCTGGCCAATACCCTGGGTTTTATTAGGGTTCGATATCTTCCCTCTTCCCTGGTCCGTTTGCTGCGCCCTACTTTTCCCGGCTTTGCCGGCCCAGATCTTCCCTGATCTATCGGTTATACACGAGCGCTAGCTCATCAACTAATCTGTCATGCTGTGTGTTTGAAACTTCATGTTGTGGATCTCGTTGAATTTTTTTTCCCTTGTCACCCCAAACCTGATGCTCCGGCCGCCCGTTTTCTTAGTAGCGCACATACTTCGATTCAGATACATGATGTCGAAAAAACAAGACTCGGAACGTTTGTCTAAGTAGACATGGTACATACCACGCTCCAATTGCTATCCTTTTTTTTTGCGATGAGCATTTCAAAGTCATTTGTATATCATCATGTTCTAAATAAAGGTGGATCTATCTAGATATTTTCGAATTTGAAGCCCCACACAAAGATTCAAGCCATAGTCTCGATGGGAGTATCATCGCCATTTTGTGGGATGATAAAAGACGAGTGTGCGTCTAGGTGTCTTGGAGAGGATAGAACTAATTAATTAGTGGATGCATGCAAAGATGGTTGATCTATCTTGAATAGGTTGACGAGATCTATGTTGGAAGATGTTGTAATAACACAATTGCCTCAACTAGTGCATACTCAAAGCATCCTCAACGCTCTTATTAATACGCGTTGTTTTCTACATTATCATGGCCCAACATAATTTCCGAGGATTTTCCTTTGTGCACATGTCAATACAAAATAAGCGCAATAATCATTAAAAATTTAGTGACATCATTTTCACGTAGCAATCTTATACTCCATCCTCGCCGAACTATAGGTCACATCTGACTTCTCACAGTATCCAATAATGCTCAACTTTGACCATGATTTCAATATAACTTTGAAGTATTTAGCAAAGGCCCTTTTTAGCAAAACAAGCACAACGGGTCAAGTATTATATGGTCAATATTTACTCTCACACATATTACTTGTTAAGTTTTAAAAATATTCACCACTTGCATACTAACATCGCTTCTGTTTAGGGAAACGAGTAGTTTTGTAAATCGCCAAGTTTGTTTTTTGAACAAAGTCACCGAGTTTAATTTTATCTTTCTACACTGTAGATGATATATTTTATGTAAGTAGCAGTGTTAATTTGCATGCACATATATAAATCCTGCGTATAATTTTTTCTCAATGGTATAGTAATCATTTAGCAAAAGAAATGTAATATATATAGGAAAGCATCGATCTGGACCCACTACCTGTCCCATGCATACATCCTCTCACATATCAAGTGAGAGTTCATTACATGTCAAAAAAATTGAGAGTTCGTTAGATGCCAATGCAATGTAAACGTCCAATGAATACTCTGACTGGAGGGTTCAGGTCCAAGTTCGATCCCAATATATGCTGCATAATTTGTTTTCTCTAAGAATTCGATCCTAGTTTTTTTTTTCCTGATATGATTTATTTTGTACCCAAACAAAATGTTCTGCCTTATCCATCTGCTCAGATTTCAAGCGGCGAGTTAATACAGTTCAACATTTTTCGAAAAAGAATACAGTTCAACATGCCGTACGACATCACATCACACATAAATTCATGATTTCTGGTTTCACTTGAGCGGGACTTAAGAACACCCGTCAACTCAAACTAAAGATTCCTACGCAAAAACCTTGATATCTGTGCACACATCACAACCCCTGCAGCTCTAGCTGTGCATCATTTATCCCAATTCTTAAACGACTAAGCAAGTAACCTGTACACTCACTTTCTTTTTTTACCACCCGCACTTTTTAAGCCACAATTCAACAGGCGTATGTCTACTATAATCTTAAGAAAAAATTAATTACCGAACTGAACTGTGGCGCGCACTAGCAGCTGTGACATTGACAATCTTATCTTTTCGCCACCAATTCTACTTCGTATTGCCGCAAACTCAAATTTAACTGTGACATTGAGAATCTTAACTTCACCACCAATTCTACTTCATATTGCCACAAACTTAAATTTAACTGTGACATTGAGAATCTTAACTGTGTGTGTGTACTGTATTATTTTCTCTCATTTAGCTCTGTGATTTTTTACTGAACTTATAGCATGACGAAGACACTGGAAAAGTATCAGAAATGCAGTTACGCAGGACCTGAAACAACTGTGCAGAACAGAGAAAATGAGGTAGACTTTTTTCTGTCTTACAATGTCCATGCTTTGGGTCATTTATCTTGCCAGCTCTTCTTGTACTCCATACTTTCACAATTTCAAAATGATATGATACGTCTTACATGTGCACAGCACAGTCCTACGTCTTATATTGCCGGCTCTTCTTGTACTCGCTACGTCTTACATATGCCCACTGCCCAGTCTCTCCACACAAAAGAACATGAACCCAGTTGCAATGCATGTCATAAGAAAAGAACCAGGAACTCCCAAAAATTCTCTAGAATATTCAGAGCATGCAAATAGATCGTATGCGATATGTAAATTTACATACTACTCACTCTTCTTAGACTCGCGATGCCATATCTAACCTACAAACTTAAGCTAGCCTAGTTTGAAAACGTAAACATGCACTTGAATTTGAAGGATGGAGTTAATTAACATACCACCAGAGTGGCACCAACTGACTTTAGTTACAATTGGTGTGAAAAGGTTCTTCCCTGTGATATTTCATGTAAGACACTAAAAGTGTAGCTTGGATAGTAATGGTTCACACGGTAATGCTTAATTATCTACAATTAACAAAACACCCTATTTGGGTTATTTACTAGTGAAACGGATCATGTGTCAGTTAACTCTTCACATCACTCTGTTAGTATGTTTTCTATAATTTCATAACGAGTTTTAATGATATGGTGTCCTTATGATTGTTAGTGAAGTAAAGCTGTCAATCTTATTTTGTCTTAGCAACTGAAGAACAGCCGCAATGAGTACCTGAAACTAAAGGCACGTGTTGATAATTTACAGCGGACACAAAGGCAAGTTGTGTTTTCATTGAGCTATTTTACCACTTAATTTTGTTTCTTTATCAATTAATTTGCATCTTCAAGATAAAAAAAATGTAAATCCACGGACCTACGAATGCAAATTTTTGCTCTTCTTAAATACATCACTACCATAAATAGCACATTTTGTCAATACTAATTATTTTCTTCTTCTGAAAGTGAAGTATTTTATGATTTCTCTTGCTGGGACGAATGTCAGGGTAAGCAACAATCTGCAATTTTATTGTAGAAGGGGGTACACACTATTTTTTTAAGGACAGCTTGTATTGGTTCTTACCAGATTGTTTATGACACGTTCGTAGATTGTTTATGACACATTCCTAGATAATATAAATATCCAGCATGGTTAATTACGAGTGATCCTATCCATTCCACCAAATCTGAATTTTACCTTTTATTACTAGTATTATTTTCCTTCATTGTAGTCCACAGGTGGAGTTTTAAGTTTATATGTAAATAATTAACTAGTTCTTTGCATCTTATCTAGGAATTTGCTTGGTGAAGACCTTGATTCATTAGGCATAAAGGAGCTGGAGAGCCTTGAGAAGCAACTTGATTCATCTTTGAAGCACATCAGAACAACAAGGGTACTCCCTAGAAGTGTTTTAAAAATAGTGGGATTTTTCCAGTTTAAGTAGGAATTTTTCCTTGGCGGATATATAGCTCTACATATAACATATTTATTCTATTATCTGAAATGACTTTATACATACATTTATCATCTTGCAGTATAGGTGAATCATGCCTGCATGATATTTGGTGTGTGCTAACCAGATTTTATTTCTCTTATCGCAGACACAAATTATGGTTGACCAACTGACAGAACTTCAGAGAAGGGTATGTTAGCTCTTAACACGTCAACAGTAGTGAATCTTCCTCGCACAAATAAAAACATCACTGAATTTGACTAATTAGTGGATGACCCCCACTTATTAAATTTGTAGGAGCAAATGTTCTCCGAAGCAAATAAGTGTCTTCGAATAAAAGTAAGTACTTCTACGCCAGTGTGTTACCATAATCCATTCTAAATATATTAGACCTCAATGGAGATCAAAATGAAAAAGTACTCATGATAAGAGATCATGGTAATCCTAGTGATCATAGAGAACTACGAGTAAGAAAAGAAACCCAAGACTGTTGGTAATCTAAAGCTACAAGGTATATATAGGTGATGTTCTTGATTTTGTTTTGAGAGATGCAGTTGGAGGAGAGCAATCAGGTTCATGGGCAGCAGCTCTGGGAGCACAACAACAACTTACTCAGCTACGAACGTCAGCCCGAAGTGCAGCCACCGATGAATGGCGGCAACGGATTCTTCCACCCTCTTGATCCTGCTGGTGAACCGACCCTTCACATAGGGTATAACTCTTAACCCATGTTTAAAGTTTGATTTATATTTAACCTACGTTGATAGGCAGATAGCTCATCATATTGTTGATAATTCTGGTCAATTGGATTGTTTTATAAAGTACTTTGTGTAGGACAAAAACAACAGTTTTACTCTGTTACGATGCCAGATGACAATTGATCAGCATAATTTTCATGTTTTTTGTACAAAAGATTATGGCGGTGTAAAGTGTAAACTGCTTATCGAGTCGTAAACTTACGAGGATGCACTATCTTCTACATGTGTTAGCTATCTAACTAATCGTTAACCGTCTTTATCTGCAGGTATCCTCAAGAGTCACTGAATGGCTCATGCATGACCACTTTCATGTCCCCATGGCTACCATGATAGAAGACGAAATTGAGAAATAATAAGGATATATGTGGCACCAGGGCAGCCGCATATATGCATGTATACTACTTCGAGTGATGGAATATTCCAGTCAAGATTCTCACTTATTTTGTGTGCAACTTTTGTGTGATAAGAACATTAAAACCTTGGTATTTGGTGATGACCTATTGTGTTACTACATGTAAAAGATTATAGGAGCGCTAGCTGCCTACATTATATTACTTAAGCGTGTATGTGTGATGAAATTTTGGCCTCACCCGATGGGCATTTTTAGTCCTCTAGTATTTTTTGCTGAAAAGAAACATGCTAGAGTGGTAACCACACAAAGAGCAAAATATAATATGAACAGCTTAGACTAGTCATAATAGAGAGTAACATAGAGCATCTACACTCAAGGTCAGAACTGGTTTTTCGTGTAACATGTAGGTGTTACTAATCTATGTTACTATCTTCAGTGTTGGATAATTAAACACAATTTTTATGATTAATTTCAGAATATTAAGTATGATGAAAACAACTACTAACATGTAAAACTTGAACATACTAGATGCATTAATCAACATGAATAGTACCAAGGCAAATGGTACAACATCCATCGCTAAATAGATCTAGATATGTCACACGTACCG
>NC_061508.1:103491880-103566352 GCF_022539505.1 Lolium rigidum | reverse complement strand
ATGCCTGCTTGGAGGATCTTTCACAAGTAAGAAGGTTGAAGCTTAGTGGGATCTTCTTGAAACAATTCAAAGAAATACCGAAGATTGGGATAACGACAAAGGTAAAGAATCAGTATAAACTATGAGTATGATTGCATTAAGTCTTTCGCTGAAACCGCTGATTTTCAAGAGCTTAGTGCTAAATATGATATTGATCCTAAAATTATTGTTGATTGTCTGAGAGTTTTTTGCTTCCCATATTAATGTTCCTAAAGGAATTGGGACATGTATCATGAACCTTATAAAGACACTTGCATGAAAAATGTAACTGTTATTAATGATTTCAATACACATGCTCAAACTTCTGAAAGTACTATTTCTTATAAGCATGTTAATTTTTGTGGAGTACTTAGACCTTATGAAAAGAATCAAGTCAAAGAATAATATTGTATCCATCACAGGAATGGAAAAACTAGAATTTTAAATGATCTTGGTAAAAAAGTTTGTGCCCTCTACCCTTTTGTTTGTGAACTTTGCTATGAAGTAGGTCATTTCAATTTTCAATGCTCAGGCCATGATAATAGCCTTTCAAATGCAATGAGTACTGCAAGTTTGTATTGTGATGACATGATCACTCCTAATCAGCATGATGAACTTACATTATTTTTGGGGTGTGAAGAGTTATCAAGGAAAACTTCTTTGGTAGATATGAGTACTCTTGATATGAATAGCGTCCTACATGGATGTCATCTTTATTGTGTTGATAATTGCCATGCAAATGCTTACATACAAAATATTTTAAAAGATGAAACTTTACCAAAATATGACAGGACTAATATGTGCTTTGCTCTTATTAATGATAAGGAGAAATCCTCCAAAGTTTCTTCTATTGTTTCTCGCAATAAATCAGTGGTATGGAAGAAGCTCCCTTTCAAGCCTCTCCCTCCTAAAGAGAAGAAGAAGAGAAGGAGGAGTAAAAGGAGAGAGAAAACTAGTATTTTCCCCTAAACATGTTGCTCCTATTATAGTTTTTGATGAGTCTCGAACTCGATGATGTTCCTATGCTCGTTACCTATAGTAGTGATCATGATTGGAAAAATCACACTACTTTTGATATTGAAAATCTCTTTGGTACCAATTCGAAAATGATGATGTTAATAATTGATGTACTGTTAGTACTATCCATATTCCATCCAATGATGATATATTTACAAATGAGCACACTTTGGAAGATAACTACTTTATTGCTTATGATGATACTATACCTCCGATATATGATGATTACAATGATGAATATGATATTTTCAGTCCACCTACTATTGAGGAGAAAATTAATACCGATTTCAATATGCCTCCTATATTTTATGATTATGGTGATGAGAATAAATAATGATAACTATTTTGTTGAATTTTCTCCCACTACAATTAATAAGAATGACCGTGCTTATGTGGGGAGTAATAATTTTATGCATGCCGCTCATGATAAGAATGTTTTAGGTGATAGTTATATTGTTAATTTTATTCATGATGCTAGTGAAAGTCATTATGAGAGAGGGAAACATGGTTCTATGTATCTCAATAATACTAAGTTTCACCTCTTTATGTTGAAAATTTTGAAGTTCCACTTATTTTGCTTTCCTATGCTTGTTGCTTTGTGCTTTCATGACTTGTTTCTTTACAAGATTATTTTTCATAGGAAGTGTTTTAGACTTAATTTTTTTTATATTTACTTCTTGATGCTCAATTTTACTTCAATTCATATTTCTTACGTGAGCATCTTCTCAAACCATCGCGCCTAGCCGAAAGGTGTTAAAGAAAAGCACTTCGGGAGATAACCCATGTTTAATTACTATAATTTTTCTTTTGTTGAGTCTTGGAAGTTATTACCTTTGTAATAACCCCTCGTTATCATTTTTATTTCGTTTTTGTGCCAAAAATAGCCTCTAATAGAGAGAAAGTAAGATTTGGGGAAGTTGTTATCCTCGAAACAGATTATGTGTTGTCACCATTAAAATTCGATGAACATCCAGTAGCGGAATTTTGAGCTGCCATTTTTTATACATATGCCCCAAGTTATTATTTAACTTTCGTTAGATGACCACTTTTCGAGATGAGCAACAGAAGATTTTCGGAAAAATCGATCTTTACCTGCTGTTCTGTTTTGACAGATTTCTGCCACTATTTGCATTTGGCTCTTAATCTCTTTATTTTTTAGTTATTTTGATCAAAGAGATTTTTTAAGATTTGCTACAGTAGCTAATGCTTTAATAGATGTTTGATATATGTTAGAACTGAATCCAAGTGGATTATTTTATTTTGATTGTACTAATGCTGCTAATAGAAAATTGTGTGAAGTTTTGTATGAAGGAAGTTTACAAGTGTAGGGAGAGAAGAATGATGTGATGAGATGAAGAATGGACAAAAGCTTAAGATTGGGGATGCCCCTGCACCCCAAGAAATATTCAAGAGGTACAGGCGTCAAAGCTTGGGGATGCCCAAGGCATCCCCTCTTCATCAACAAAGCAACATGTCATCTCTGTATGCGCTATATTTTTATTGCTTCATACGCTATGTGTTGTTATTGGAGCGTCTTTATTTTTGTTATTAATTTTGTTTTGTTTTGTTTGCTATAGAATATGTTGGATCCCAGCATATTTGTTTTGGAGAAAGACCCGCTCCGTTTTAATTACATAGAACAACTCTAGTTTTCGCTGTTATTGTTCTTTGAGTGTTCTAGTTTTCTAGTACTGCGTTTAGCTTTAGCTCTTGTTCTTTCACTTGAATTTTGTTCAGAGCTCGTTAGTATTCTTTATTTGTGTATGATTAGATCTATGGTCCATAATTTATTTCATCTCTGAGAGCTATTTCAAATAAGTTGATTGGTGTTGGATACGAGTAAAATGTTTCATGACTATATTGATGCAAAAGGAAGCTTGTCTAGACTATGGCATAGACTTTGGCATGTCATGTTGGATGTTATTCTTGTCATATGCTTAGTAATTATTGTTGTAGCATAACTTGTCTCAAATAGCTGAGAGTTCATAATGTGTCATCGAAAGAATCATGTGTTGTTTCCATCATAAAAGCATAATATTGTGGTATTCTTCTTTGATGCTTTATTGGGTTGACTTGGCACATGCTTACACCATGTTATGACTATAACCAGTCAACTAAAGCCTCTATGATCATTTAGTTTTTGACTTGTAATATCACTTTATGCTTTGATTGATAATGTTTTGTCGATATGCATGATTATGGCCATTATTGCTCTCTTAGTTGGCCGCTCCCAGTCTTTTGCTAGCCTTCGCTTGTACTGAGTATGAACTCTACTCGTGAAACCAACCACCAATAATCAAAATTTGCCAATTGTGTCCACCATATCTACCTAGTAGCATTATTGCTATTCCAAGTATATTCATCATATTTTTATTTATCTTCCAAATTAAATTTTGGCATGAGAAAATTAGTCAGTAAAGCTCTCACGAACTTGATGGCACATTTACTTTCTTGCACTTAATAAACTTGATCATTGTGACTATCTTATGAAGTTTATATGTTTGCAAATTGCAAGTTGGGAGCTAGCATAACCATGCTTTCATGGGGAACGCTTTCAACATTGCACTTATTCATATTTAGTTGATGTCATGTTCTTCTGTTCATGGATGCCTAGCGGTGCAAAATAAAATGGAAACTTGTAAGTCCATGGAGTTTGTATATGAGTTTGAGAAATGCCTGGGCCTCTAATCTAATCCATGCATCATTCATGGAAGAAATTTACAGCGAACCATAGTGAGCATTCTATGAAGCATTTTCAATAAAAAGCTATACCCATAGTAAATAAAAAGATTGCTGAGATGCTCATTGTCTGTTTGTCTTGTCATTTTGGCATGGGATTGCTCCTACAAGAGTACCTCCATATCATCGAGCAAGAGGTACCCCGTTGGCGGTTCTCGATGATACATGTATACTTACAATGACAAAAACTTATTTGGGACCTAAGTTGAGTAGCATGAGGTTTAGGTACTCGTATTCAAGGGGCATGAGATTTTCAATTTGTGATTTGTCAAGAATATACCTCATATTTGATTCACATTAACTTTAACCATTCAAGATGCTTATTATAGGGGCAATGAGAGCTCAAAGCTAATAAGTACCATACTTTTTGGAAGGTTTATAAAACTTGTTTATCTTGCTTACTCCGCAAAGAGTCTCTCTTTTACTATTATGTTGAGTCTTCATCTTCTACTTTATGCACCAATTAAGAGAGCATAGTTGTCATTCTTAGTGCAATGTGCATAGTCCCAAAATTATTATTGATTGATTCATGATTGTGCTATTGCTTGTTCTTAAATTACTTGTATCTAGTCACCCTCTGAACTTTAAAGGTGTCCTAGCATTTATGTTTTGCTACTTCATAAAGGACATGTTGAGTACCACTTTTTATGCTTACTCTATACTCATAAACAAACAGTTGCTTTCAATGCACTATTATTCATGATCCTTTGTTTGAGTTACTCTTCATGTTATAACATAGTTGCTAAGTTCTATTGAATTATATCTATCATGCCTATATTTAGAGTACTTAGATCCCAGATCACAATGCTTTACAATACTTGATCAAGATTGTGTTGGCTTCATGTCACCTTAAAAATTATTTTGTTAACACTTACCTACTCGAGGACGAGCAGGAGTTAAGCTTGGGGATGCTTGATGCGTCTCAAACGTATCTATAATTTTTGATGCTCCATGCTTGTTTTACACCAATTCATATATGTTTTGCTCATATACTTCGTTGCACTTTTATACATTTTACGGCACTAACCTATTAACAAGGTGCCACAGTGCCAGTTCCCTATTTTCTGCTGTCTTTGTATATCAGAAAAGTTGTACAGGAAATATTCTCGGAATGGGACGAAACAAAAGTCGAAGTCAATATTTTACCGTAACGAAGACGAAGTCCAAAGGGGAGACGATGAGGAGCCACACGGGGGCCATGCCACCCCTTGGCGCGGCCAGTCCTGGGCTAGCTCCAAGGCATGGCGTGGCCCACCTAGGTGGCCACCGACATCGCCCCTCCGCCTATTTCATCACGATCTCGGGAAAACCCTGAATACCCAAGCCTCCATCCACGAAAAGTTTTGTCGCGACCGCCATTGCAGAACCCATCTCGGGAGGGTTCTGAAGCTCTTCCCGGCACCCAGCCGAAGGGGGAAATCTTCGCCGGAGGCATCTACATCGCCATGCCCGCCTCCGAAGTGATGCGTGAGTAGTTCATCCCTGGACCATGGGTCCATAGCAGTAGCTAGATGGTTGTATTCTCCAATTTGTGCCTCAAGTTTAGATCTTGTGAGTTTCCCTACATGATCAAGATCATCCTTTTGAAATGCTACATGTTGTGTTTGCTGGGATCCGATGAATATTGTATACTATGTTGAGATCGATTATATATTCATGTCATTTGTTATTTGTGATCTTGCATGCTGTCCGTTGCTAGTAGATACTCTGGCAAAATAGATGCTTGTGACTCCAAGAGGGGGTATTTATGCTCGATAGTAGGTGCATGCCTCTAGTTTTCTGGGAGAGTGACAATAACTTCTAAGATTGTAGATGTGTTGTTGCTACTAGGGAGAAAACAACAATGTTTTATCCAAGGGTAATTCTATTGTTTACTTTACATACATTGCTTAATGCGATAATCTGTTGCTTGCAACTTAATACTGAAAGGGGTTCGGACGATAACCGGAAGGTGGATTATTAGTCATTGACGTAGTTGGATTGTGGTCTATGTATTATGTTGTAATGACCAAACGAATCTCATAGTAATTATCTTGTCATGTATGGTCGATATTCTGTCAATTGCCTAGCTGTAATTTATTCACCCAACATGTTATTTATCTTTATGGAGAGACACTTCTAGTGAACTGTGGTCCCCGGTCCTTTCCTTTACACTGATAAATTCAACCACTGCAATCCTGCTCTGTTACTAACTGCAAAGCTCTGTTCTCTTTAATTACTGCAAACATCTCTTTCCACTCGATATGTCTAATCCTTTGTGTTCAGCAAACCGGTGAGATTGACAACCTCACTGTAAGTTGGGGCAAAGTATTTTGGTTGTGTTGTGTGCAGGTTCCACGTTGTTGCTGATGCTGGTAGTGCGCCCTGCCACTAGTCAGCTAGCAACACCTTCAGAAGTCACGTGTTTCTCCTACTGGTCGATTAAACCTTGGTTTGTTACTAAGGGAAAACTTGTTGATGTGCTCATCACACCTTCCTCTTGGGGTTTCCCAACCGCTTCCACAACAACCGCCACCAAGATTGTCTGGCGCCGTCACCGAAGCACCATCAGAACTCTCCTCGGACTCTTCTTCACCATCACCAGAGCCGGTGTGACTGCCACTGCCAGTACATCTGCCACTGGGAACACTGCGACGAGGATGGGGAGGAGCACGAGCTGAGCCAAATGGAGGAAGCCTGGACATATCAAACCCATGGAACATATCATCATCAATCGTAGGCATCACAAAGGACTCATAGGGCACAAGATTCATCTCTGGCCCTGACGGGGGAACGGTCACATTCCGTTCACGAAGGAACTCATCCTGCCTCCTCCTAGTTTCTTGAGCCATCTCCAAGGCCCGGAGGTTCACATCATAGGAGCACTTGCACATATGCCAAAGGTTGATGAAGAACTTGGCAGCCCCCTTCATTGGCTTGGCAATACCACCACGGGCACCACGACGAGAAGAAGAGGTACCCGGGGTATAGAGAGGATCATACCCAGCCTTGGTCCTAGCTTCAGGGGGCATCATCTCAGGAACATCCATATTAGGACAACGAAGTGCAAGAGAAAAAGATTCCATCCGCACTTGCTGACCTTTAGGAAGCTTATCAATAGGCATAACATGGGAGAGAAGACGCTGAACAAACTGGCAGTAGTTGGGGGACATGCGCTTCTCCACAGACCTCTGCAACTCACAGAAGATGAAAT
Source organism: Lolium rigidum (assembly GCF_022539505.1). NCBI lineage: Eukaryota > Viridiplantae > Streptophyta > Magnoliopsida > Poales > Poaceae > Lolium > Lolium rigidum. The sequence continues at coordinate 103,559,385 of NC_061508.1, read as the reverse complement.
CAGAGCCATTTATCTTCTTCAGATTCTCTGGATGGCAATAGTACATCAAGTTGACATGATAATGGCGACAACTAGCCTCGTCACCGGCCTTGCTCACAAGATTCTCCCAGAATAGCTTGGCCAAGGTGTGGTAGTAGTAGTAAATGCCAGCAATCCGAGGAGGTAGCTGTTCAGGGTCAGGAGTATAGCAAAAGGCAATCTTATCGATGAGCATAGGCTTCTAAGAGTGGAGCTTGAAACCACTAGCACGTCCTCCACCATAACCAAGAGCATCACAGAAATCATCAAAAGTAGCAGATAACTGATCCTTGCCAGTCATCCAAGTGATAGTGCGAGCAGTATCTAAGTGAAAGAACACAGTGGCATGGAACTGGCGAATAACATCTGGAAGCAGGACAAGATCGGTCTCAATGCACACAAGATCAAACACATTCAACCGCTTCAAAGCTTCATCAATGTACCGAAAGTCAGTGTTGGTGTGGAGGCTAAAGGGAGGCACATTCAGATATTTCGGAACCACATAGAAGCCCTTCTTCATGTGGTTTGCACCATCATAGAAGTCATTCCACATATGAGCTTGATTCTTAGTCCAAAACAACTTGTCACGACCGGGGTAGGTCTTTTCTTCAAAGCGATATGGATTTGCCTACCGTATGGACCTCCAAAGACCAACAGGAATCTGAGCAACATTCTCACTAAGCACTTCTTCTTCTTCCTGAGGAGGGGGAATGCGCTTGCCTTTATTTTTTCACCAGGTGGCCTCTCACTCTTCTCAGTCCTTTGTCTCTTCTCCCCAATCACTGGATCATCACTATTGTACTCATCATCTGTGAAAAAGCATATAGAGGGAAGGACAAGACAAGCATACATGTCATAGTAAAGGAGTCCAAAGAATGGATGAGGTTTGAACAAGCGACGAGTTCGAAAAAAATTGGAGACAACAATTTTCGGCGAGCAAACTGGCGAAGCCAGAAACCTCGCCGGAAATTTCTGGTTATAGTAGCCAATAGAACGGTTCCTATCCCGGAACGTTCCAGCAAGAAAACCGGCGGGCCGGTTCACCAGCCGAAAAATTCCTGCGCCAGACCCGACTAGCCGGAACTCCTGCCGCAAAACACACAAAGATAAATATTTGTGTGTAAATCTCTAAAACTTGTCAAAAACGTGCTCAATGCTTGTACAAAGTTACCATTAGGAAGGTGAAGACCATGAAGTGAGGTGGTAGGTCTCCAAGACAACACACACAAACCTAACCCTAACCCTAGATCTTAACAACCTCATATATGGAGAAGAAAACGGACGCAATCAAGAACTAGAGGGGGAGGAGAGCAAAGATTACCCAATGCCATCGTCTCCCTTGCCCTAACTTGGCGGAGAGAGACTTCAATGGAGATGCTTGGAGGGTGGATACCCAAGATCTTCCAATGAGGTGCAAGACTTGAAGAATCCTTCGGTGAAGAACCTCCAAATATCCCGATCTATCGAATTTGTTGTTGTTTGTGGAGTTCTAATGGATGGAATCCACTAGAGGAGGGTGGAGCAGCAGGAGGGGCGGCATGGAGGAAGGGTACTCGGGGAAGAATGAGGGGGGATAACCCTAGGGGAGCCCCGAGCCCTTTAGATGAAGGCGGCACAAACCGATGGCTAAACCAGCGGAGCTGGGCTGTGCGCCGGTTTGTAAAATCCAAACCGGCCCAGAGACCGGTCCGACCGGTGTCGAGGGTACTCCTCGGCAATGCCCTCCATAAGGGGCTTAGGGTAGATGGAATCCTGTAGGCTGACACGAGACATCGGTTATCAAACAAGCGGGGAGAGCGATTTACCTAGGTTCGGGGCCCTCGATGAGGTAAAACCCTTACGTCCTGCCTGTCTGATCTTGATTATGAAAATATTGGGTTACAATGGGGTGCCGAAGGTTTCGGCTGTGATCTCGTCGAGAGACTAAGTTCCGTAGGGACCTAGCTCTAAACTTGTGGTGGCTAAGATTACTAGATTGTGTGTGTCCTCGGCAGCCTCTCTCCTGGCCCTTATATTGGGAGCCAGGTCTCGAGAGATCTGTCCGGGTACGACTAGGTTACAAAGGGTCCTAGTTCTAAACCTTCTTTGTATTCTTCGTCTCCTTGCCTTGTTCTTCAAGGATTCCACTTCGGCACCGACGTAGTGGCCCACCTTGCCATCGAGTGCCCTCATGGGCCCCTGGTTGGGCCGTAAGAGGTAGTGCAATATTAGTTACCCGAAGGGTAATGCCCACATCAACATGTTTGGCTGCCGGAACCTGCTTCAAGATCCCTTTTTCGCCGGAGACAAAATATTACATGTACATTAGATGGAGAGAGAGTTAGGGAGTAGCAAAGACACAAGATGAGAAAACGCGTGTATTCTAGACATACCGTTGGGAAAATCCAAACAAGGAGTGAAAAGCTACAACGGGCATGATTTTTTGAACGATATCAAGAACCAAGTGCAAAAAACACAAGATTTGAAATAGAACAAAACAAAGCCTCAAAAGATGGATAAACCAAGATGCATAAGAGGCAAATGAAGGGGCGGGGGATTTCTACCCCCTATGTGAAAGTGCAAATGTCATGAGACCGCCAAGAGACATTCTTGGGTCCATATTTTGACATTGGTTCTATTAATGTTCCACACATAAGTATGCATCATACCAAGACATGGTAAGATGACTATCCCTACATATGCGGTGCTACCAAGCTAGATAACATGTTAAGAGCAAGAATATAATGAAAGAAGTAAATCAATCCAAGTTTTTAGGATCAAGAATACCAAGTTCTCCTCTCAAGGTAACAAAGCGAGCTTCATCCAAAGGCTTCGTGAAAATATCCGCCAATTAGTACATTGTTCCCACATGAGTGAGAGAAATGTCACCATTTGCGACATGGTCACGTAGGAAGTGGTGGCGGATGTCAATATATTTGGTGCGGCAATGTTGGACGGGGTTATGAGCGATCTTTATTGTGCTTTCACTGTCGCATAGAAGAGGCACCGTACCAAGAGACAAACCATAGTCTTGCAAGGTTTGCTTCATCCACAACAATTGAGCGCAACAAGATGCCGCGACGATGTATTCAGCTTCGACGGTGGATAGGGCGGAGGAGTTTTGTTTCTTGGATGAACAACACACCAACGACCGGCCAATAAATTGGCAAACCCCGGAGGTCGACTTCCGGTCAACCTTATCGCTGGCTCAATTGGATTCCGAGTAGCCCACAAGCTCAAAGGTTGACCCCTTTGGATACCAAAGCCCGAGAGTAGGAGTGAGAACAAGATACCTTAAAATTCATTTCACCGCCTGATGTGGGCATTACCCTTCGGATAACTAATATTGCACTACCTCTTGCGGCCCAACTAGGGGCCCATGAGGGCACTCGATAGCAAGGAGGGCCACTACGTCGGTGCCGAAATAGAATCCTTGAAGAACAAGGCAAGGAGGCGAAGAACACAAGGAAGGTTTAGAATTAGGAGCCTTTGTAACCTAGTCGTACCCGGACAGATCTCTCGAGACCTGGCTCCCAATATAAGGGCCAGGAGAGAGGCTGCCGAGGACACACGCAATCTTACTAATCTTAGCCACCGCAAGTTTAGAGCTAGGTCCCTACGGAACTTAGTCTCTCGACGAGATCACAGCCGAAACCTTCGGCACCCCATTGTAACCCGATATTTTCATAATCAAGATCACACAGGCAGGACGTAAGGGTTTTACCTCATCGAGGGCCCCGAACCTGGGTAAATCGCTCTCCCCGCTTGTTTGATAACCGATTTCTCGTGTGAGCCTACAAGATTCCATCTACCCTAAGCCCCTTACGGAGGGCATTGCCGGGGAGTACCCTCGACACCGCCACCAAGTGGCTCTCCTTAGGAGCGGATTGAAAACGAGCACACATCCCTACACTTAACATGATATCTGGCCTCGAAGCACAAAGATAGAGCAAGGATCCAATCATGGATATACCTTTTGTTCCCCGCCTTGCTTATCCTCACAAGACCTAAGTTGCACATTCAATGTCATGGGGGTCTTTGCGGTGTTGGCCTTGGTCATATCAAACTTCTTGAGGATGTCCTTCACATACCTCTCTTGGGAGATGAAGGTGCCACTTGCAAGTTGCCTCACTTGGAAGCCAAGAAAGTACTTCAACTCCCCCATCATGGACATCTCGAATTTTGTAGTCATCAAATCCTCAAAAGCTTTGTTATGAGATTGGTTAGTTCCACCAAATATAATATCAACAACATAGATTTGACATATGAACAAGCCACCCCCTTTAACCCACTTGGTGAAAAGGGTGGAATTGACTATACCCAAACTAAACCCGTCCTTGAGTAGAAATTCCCTAAGGAACTCATACCAAGCACGTGGAGCTTGCTTTAGACCATAGAGTGCCTTATGGAGCAAATACACATGGCCGGGATGATGTGAGTCCTCGAAACCCGGGGGTTGAGCAACATATGCCTCCTCCTTTCAAGGGACCGTTAAGAAAAGCACTTTTCACATCCATTTGATAAAGCTTGAAGTTATGAAAAGAGGCATAAGCAAGCAAGAGACGAATAGCTTCAAGGCGAGCAACTGGCGCAAAGGTGTCCACATAATCCATACCTACTATTTGGGCAAACCCTTGCGCCACTAACCTTGCTTTATTTCTTGTAATGATGCCGCTCTTGACTTGCTTGTTCTTGAAAACTCATTTGGTCCCAATCACATTGATGGGGCGATCTTTGGGCCTCTCAACAAGAGACCAAACTTCATTGCGGGTGAAACACTCTAGTTGTTGGGGGGGGGTGACCCCCGGTATGCCAAAGGCATGCCAAACCGGATGGTTTGAGCCATCAAGATACCAGTTTAAAGGTTTTTCCGGAATGAGAAACTAGGCTTTTGGCTAAGTAAATCTATGCCGGTATCCCAGGAGGGGTATACCGGAATGAGCTAAGAAGGTACCGGACTACCGGTACAGGTGACACTGTAGCACGTCAGCTAGACTGGTCAAAGATTCTCTCAAGAGCTAGAGGACAAAGATGAGCGAAGCACTTCAGCTTTAATCGAAGCTCTGGAGCTAAAGCGGATGATGACGTGAAAGGTACCGGAGGACGTTAGCCTCCCTGATTAAAGAGATACCGGTGACGCCGGTAGCTAAAGAAGCTTTGTAAAGTAGTTTGTCTAGTCAAAGATGCCATTAGGGTTTCTTAGGGTTTCTTCCCCTGTAAGCCACCCTCTCCCCAATATAAGGAGAGGGGGTACACCCATACGCGGGTACGTCCTATCTTGTATCCAGAAACGTGTAACCTCTTATGATCAATGAATAAAAAGATCTGAAGGGGAAAATAGCTCTTGTGTTCTTCTTCTTCTACCTCTGGCCAAGGCCAAGTTCGTAGGAGATCCATCCGGAATCCATCCCATCCTTACCAAAACCCTCACCCAAATCCTCTAGCGCACATTCGGCCCCAACTTAATTCATCCCATGGCATCTGTCTGTTCACCACGACGACAGTTGGCGCCCACCGTGGGGCCAGCAGCTGCGCTTGCTGGAGTTCATATTCGGGCGGGCCTCCTCACCGTCGCCGGCGAGCGTGTCGTCACCGCGCTCGTCGAACGCGTCCTCTCCATGGACTTCATCAACGCCAACACGGGCTGCTTCGGCAATGGAGGTAAGTTCCCCAAGAACGTCCGCGTCATCGAGTTCGGGAGCCTCCGCGTCTACTACGGCACCGTCCCCGAGCGCTAGTGCCTCTCACCGGTGCTGGTAGCTCCGGACCCACCAAGGTCTGCGCTTCGCAGCGGCCACGCCGCCGGCAGCGTCGAGGTGCTGGTAGTTGGCGCGGGCGACGCCGGCAAAGGAGTTGCTGCGGAAGGCGCAGGACCGACGAAGTCCACCCGCACGGCCAAGCCGCCGACCGAGTGCGACCAGGTGGTTGCGGGTGCATCTACAGCGCCACCGGAGACTCCTCTCCAAGCGGCCATGAACGTGCTGGCGACGCCCCTGGCGCAGAACATCGATCCGGCAGCGGCTCAGGAGTTTTGTTATGGAGGGGCGGAGGAAGAGCTGGTTGGAGTAGTGGACAGCCGTAGAGATGGCTTCTCCCCAAAAGTTGTGGGGTGAGTTGAATTCGCTCAACATGGTTCTTGCCATCTCAATGATAGTCTGGTTCTTCCTTTCAACAACACCATTTTGTTGAGGGGTGTATGGCGCCGAAAACTCATGCTTGATGCCCTCATCATCAACAAACTCTTGCATGGTGTAGTCCTTGAACTCGGTGCCATTGTCGGTCCTAATCGCCTTGATCTCGGATTCATACATACGTTGAGCTTTCTTGGCGAAGGTGATGAACTCTCCATGGGTCTCATCCTTAGACTTAAGGAGAAAGACCCAAGAGTATCTTGAGTAATCATCAACAATGACAAGTCCATACTTGCTCCCACCAAGAGTATCATAATGTGATGGCCCAAAGAGATCCAAATGAAGGAGCTCCAAGGGCCTAGATGTGGTGACGATACTCTTGATAGGATGTTTCTTCTTGAGTTGCTTTCCGGCTACACATGCACTGCAAACACGATCTTTCTCAAAATAAATGCCAGTTAGTCCCACAATGTGCTCACCCTTTAGGAGTTGTTTAAGATTTCATGTTGACATGACCAAGGCGGCGATGCCACAACCAACCTTCGTCATGCTTGGCCGCCATTAGACATGTGGAGGGAGAGGAGCTCTCTTTCGAGAGGTCAACCACGTAAAGGTTGTTCTCCACATATCCAACAAGGACCAATTTGAGATGGTCACTCCTAAAGAATTTCACACAATAATTAGTAAAGTATGAATTGTAACCGGCATCGGCAAGATGATATATATAAAGTAAGTTATAGCCAAGGGATTCAACAAGCATGACCGTCTCAAGGCACAAGTCCTTAGAGATTGCCACCTTGCCATACCCAAGTACCTTTCCCTTTGAGTTGTCACCAAAGGTGATGCTTGACTTCTTGTTGATATCTTCAATGAATTGATCAAGCACACCTCTTCCTCTGGTCATATGATTGGTGCATCCACTATCAAACACCCATTTGGGACCACCGGAGGAATACCCCTACAAAATCAAGTAGAGGATTTAGGAACCCATCGATTAATGGGTTCCTTTGCAATGGCAACAATATCTTTTGGTACCCAAATTGAGTACTCTCTATAAGCATAGCCATTACGAGGGCCAACATAGTTAGCATAAACATCACCATAATAATCAACAAATAAAGCATAGTGATTGTTTGGCCCCGTGCGGTCACCACTAGTGGCTTTGCCATCATTAGTGACCTTCTTGTTCTTATCTTGAGCGGGATTCTCCTTCTTGTAGTTGTTCTTCTTGTAGGACTTGGGAGTATATCCAAGTCCAAACTTTTGATTGTTTGACCTTTGCTTACTCAAGAGGTCATCCAATCCCATCTTGTTCTTGGCGGTGGTGAACTTTGCAAGTTCATTTGTTAACCTAACATTTTCCTCAAGAATAGATGCTTGCTCACAAGAAGATTCATTAGGATGATAGTTGAGACCATATGTAGTCACCAAGGATTCAAGATATGCATTGGTCTCAACATGCAAGGAGAGTTCCTCTTGTAAATGAACATGTTCCTCAACAAGCTTAGCATGCTCACTAGTAAAAGAAGTGGAGGAACTAGCAAGCTTTTCAACAACAATGGGATCCTTCATTGATCCAAGAGCCTTTTTGTAGATTTCTTGGAGTAGGTCATGGTTCTCTCCAAGTTTCTTGAGCTCATCCTTAACAAGCTTGTTAGCTCTTTCAAGGTGGTCAAGATCCCTAGTGAGAGAAGCATGAGCAACTTCAAGCTCCTCCTTTGAGGCATTGAGCTCTTGAGTCAATGATTGAGCCCTATCAATAGTTTCTAGGTCCTTAACTTTATCAAGTTCATAAGTTTCAATTTGTTGCTTAAGGCCTTGAGATATGCACCTTTCGGTTTTTAGCTCTTGTCTTAGGAGATTGAATCTCCGTTCTTTTTCATTTAATTGATATTCTAATTCCTCAATGGACTCATCCTTTTCTTTGAGGGAGTCCATCAAGAAATCAAACTTGACAAGAGCTTCACCATGAAGGGTGCATCTAACATTGTGAAGTTCCTTAAGCACAATTAATTCTTCTTGATTTTCATTTTCATCATCAAGAACACTAGATAGAGAAGGTGGGGGTTCCATTACCTTGGTTTCTCTTGCCATTAGACAAGAGCCAACGATTGTAGAGGAGAGAGAGTCATCGGAGTCATCATCTTGAGTTGTTCTTGCCATGAAGGAAGAACCAACATCATTCTCCGTGGAGTAATCCTTGGAGTAGTCATATGTGAAGAGTGACCCGGGCTTGGAGAAAGCCAAACCGGCCAATCCGGCCTCCTTCTCCTCATCTTCCTCTTCTTCATCGGACAAGTACTCGGCCCCAACGAAGGCTCTTCCCTTGTTCTTCTTGTATCGATCGTTGATTGGGTTTGGCTTCAATCTTGGCTTGACCCCTTTGATGAACTTTGGCTTGTTTACCCTTTTCTCATAAGGGCACTCATTTGCAAAGTGGCAGTTGTAGCAAGTTCTCTTCTTCTTCTTGTCATTGAGGAGCATTGGAAGCTTTCCCTTGTACTTCTTGGCAAAGAAGGCAATGTCAGTAGCAATGTCACTAGTTGAAGTCATCTCTTCCTCTTCTTCAATTTCATAGTATTCTTCTCTTCCATGGTCAGCTCTAGCTTTGAGAGCAAGGTTGTGTGACGCTTCATGGTTGTGTGAGGCTTCATCAACACGGTTCATTGCCATGAGCCTTTTTCCTACCTTGGCCATGTTTTCATTGGCGGCCACATAGGAGACTAGATCATCGGAGTTCAGATCGGCACTCTTGGTCATGATTTGCAAGTTGAGTGCAAGGTTGGTGTCTTGTTGCTTGACCGCAATCATAGCAATGACCTTGGACTTTATGAATGCTTCATTCATCTCGAAGCCGTCATTGTACTTCTCAACTCCAAGTCCCTTGACCCTTACTCTAAGAGCACCAAGCCTTGCATAGGCATCGGCCACGGATTCTCCTTCTCGAATCATGAACTGGTGGGCCTCTTGCTTTGCAGTCTCATAAAGAGCTGATTGGATCAAATCGGTTCCCTCTTGGAGTACTACGATCCGATCCCACAACTCTTTAGCGGAGTCAATGCCATTGACTTGATCAAGGAGCTTGCGGTTGATGCCACTTCTAATCTTGTCACGTGCGGAGGCATTGAGTTGACGGTTGTAGAATTCGGTGGAGGTCAACCGAGCGGGATCATGTGGCTCCCGGTATCCATGAACAATGATCTCCCATAACTCCACACTGCAGCTGCAAATATGGGATTCCATAGCAGATTTCCAAAAAGGAAAGTGAGTTCCATCAAAATGGGGAACATTCCCACTATGGTTTATATGAGGCATGGGTGAAGTGTTTTTGGGATAGTCATGGTTAACTTCATGGAAATTCCCTAGAGAGGCCGAAGCCGCACTAGGAGGCCCACTAGTCAAGTTCTTAAGCATGGCAGACATCTCTGCCATTTGGCTTTGTAGCTCATCCTCCTTTTTCTTCTTCTCGGCATCATATGCCAAGAATCTAGATTTCATCTCTTTAACCGAAAGGTTAGAGTCTTCATCTAGACCCTCAAATATTTTATCCATCTCACTCTTAAGGCGGTGAAGCCCTTAATAAGAGTCCAGGCTCTGATACCAATTGAAAGTATAGAGATGGTAAACCTAGAGGGGGTGAATAGGTTTCTACAGATTTTAATTCTTTCTTTGCAATATTAGGCTTTGCGGAATATAAAGGTGAGCCTAATGCAAACTAAGTGAAACAACCTATATGAGCATACAACTAACTCGAGCACGAAGGCTCTCACGGGCGATTAAATCACAAGTAAGGAGTTCGGTTAGAGATAACCGATAGCACGCGGAGACGAGGATGTATTCCCGTGTTCCCTTCCTTTGCAAGAAGGTACGTCACGTTTGGAGGGGTGGAGGTCCCACGAAGGATTCCCCACGCCACGAAGGCTCACCCTATTCTCCGGAGCCTATCCCACGAAGGAATAGCTCACTCACTTGTGGTAGACTTTGAGGTAGCCTCCAAACCTTCACAATCTTGCCCGGAGCAAATCCACGGCCCGGATGCTTCCGGACCACTCTTGCCCACCTAGGGTTTCCAAGGAACCCTAGAGAGCAAGCTTCTTGATGAATACAAGGGGGAATGCGATTTGGCTTGGTAGAACAGTAGATCGGGTCCTCCTCTATCGTTCCCCGGAGGGATTTGAGTTTGGGTGGAGGAGGAGGGAGATCTGAGGCTTTTGGTGTTTCTAGCAATGGAGTATGAGAGAGAGAGAGCTCAAGAACAGCTTGTAGTGTAGTGCCTAACTTTTCAGAGGTAGGAGAAGGGCTATTTATAGTGTCACATGAAATATGGCCGTTGCTCACTTGACACATCAGCTTTCTCCCGAGGTTTCCGGTCAACCGGACCACAGACCGGAGAGCCCGGCGGAGGGGCCGGTCGGAGCGGACCAGGGATCGGACCCGCCGGTCCAAACCGGGCGGCAGGCCGGACCACGACCGGACCCTCGAAATGTCCCGCAGTACTCCATCCGGTTGCAGTCAGCGTAGAGGCCGGTCGGCGCCGGGGAGTCCGGTCCAGGGCCCGGTCAGACCGGGCCAGGGACCGGACCAGCCGGTCCGAACCGGGCGGCAGACCGGACCTTGACCGGGGGGCACTTCGTGTCTCCCAGTAGGTCCTCCGGTTGGCATCAGCGCAGGAGCCGGTCGGCACCGGAGCGCCCGGCCGTGCGCCCGGTCGACCGGGCGGCAGGCCGGAGCCAGCCGGCGCACGGTCCGGTCCAACCGGGCCCCTGACCGGATTCCTGCTGTAGACCCCCTTTTGATTGTTGTCGAAGTGGGGGGGTCTCCTTTAGCCTTCTTGTTCCTTTGATACACCATTTATGCCTCTTTGGCTAATACCTGAGATTATCCTTACAAACATGTATTAGGCCAAATACTCTAGCACGGTGTCATTGTTACCAAAATAATGGATAAGGGTAAAAATCCTTACACACATCCCTACACTTAACATGATATCTGGCCTCGAAGCACAAAGATAGAGCAAGGATCCAATCATGGATATACCTTTTGTTCCACGCCTTGCTTATCCTCACAAGACCTAAGTTGCCCATTCAATGTCATGGGGGTCTTTACGGTGTTGGCCTTGGTCATATCAAACTTCTTGAGGATGTCCTTCACATACCTCTATTGGGAGATGAAGGTGCCACTTCCAAGTTGCCTCACTTGGAAGCCAAGAAAGTACTTCAACTCCCCCATCATGGACATCTCAAATTTCGTAGTCATCAAATCCTCAAAAGCTTTGTTATGAGATTGGTTAGTTCCACCAAATATAATATCAACAACATAGATTTGACATATGAACAAGCCATCCCCTTTAACCCGCTTGGTGAAAAGGGTTGAATTGACTCTACCCACACTAAACCCGTCCTTGAGTAGAAAATCCCTAAGGAACTCATACCAAGCACGTGGAGCTTGCTTGAGACCATAGAGTGCCTTATGGAGCAAATACACATGGCCGGGATGATGTGAGTCCTTGAAACCCGGGGGTTGAGCAACATATTCCTCCTCTTTCAAGGGACCGTTAAGAAAAGCACTTTTCACATCCATTTGATAAAGCTTGAAGTTATGAAAAGAGGCATAAGCAAGCAAGAGACGAATAGCTTCAAGGCGAGCAACTGGCGCAAAGGTGTCCACATAATCCATACCTACTATTTGGGCAAACCCTTGCGCCACTAACCTTGCTTTATTTCTTGTAATGATGCCGCTCTTGTCTTGCTTGTTCTTGAAAACTCATTTGGTCCCAATCACATTGATGCGGCGATCTTTGGGCCTCTCAACAAGAGACCAAACTTCATTGCGGGTGAAACACTCTAGTTCTTCTTGCATGGCAATCACCCAATCCGGATCAACCAAGGCTTCATGTACCTTGAGTGGCTCAAAAGTAGACACAAAGGCATATGATGTTCACAAAAGGTTGCTAAAAGAATTATGTCCCTACGAGTTACCACCCCTTTGGAGATGCTTCCAAGGATCTTGTCCACTTGCATCCCACTTGATCTTGCGGCGGCCTTGATCTTCCGAGTGGTTCCTTCATGATCAATAAATTCATCTCTTGCAAGATTTTGATCACGAACAATGACTTGAGCTTGATCTTGAGATGTAGAAGAGTCTTGTTCTCCTTCTTGATCTTTCTCAAGTGAATGAGGGCTTGGTGCTTGTTCTTCGGTATGCGACTCCTCTTGAGTGATTTGCTCCTCTTGTGATGCACTTGATGGTCCAACTTGAGTAGAGCTAGGTTCCACTCGAGTTGAGCTTGAGTCCCCTTCATCATTTTCTTTATCAACAACATTATGGACCTCTATAAGAAAAATATGCCCAATGCCCGTAGCCTTGATGACTTGGGAAGACTCTCCATCACCTACATCACTTGGAACAACTTGCTCCGCTTGGGAGCCATTATTCTCGAAGAGCTCCACGTCACAAGATACTCCAATGCAACCATTGGCTTTATTGAAGTAACTATAGGCATGGGAGTTATCCGCATAACCAACAAAGATACCATCAATAGATCTAGATTCGAATTTACCGAGTCGCTCCTTCTTGTTCTTGACCATGCACTTGCATCCAAAGACACAGAAGTACATGACATTGGGCTTATTCGCCGTGATGAGCTCGTACGGGGTCTTGTTATGCAATGGACAAATAAAGAGTCGGTTCGCATAGTGAACCGCGGTAGATATGGCTTCTCCCCAAAAGTGATAAGGAGACTTGAATTCATCCGTCATGGTTCTTGCCATCTCAATGAGAGTCCGGTTTTTGCTTTCAACAACACCATTTTTGTTGAGGAGTATAGGGTGCGGAGAACTCAAACTTTATCCCTTCATCTTGAAAGAACTCGTCCATGGTGTAGTTCTTGAATTCGGAACCATTGTCGGTTCGGATGGTCTTGATCTCCACTTCATATGTGTGTTGTGCTTGCTTGGCAAAGTTAATGAAGTACTTGTGGGTTTCATCCTTGGACTTGAGGAGGAACACCCATGCATACCTTGAATAATCATCAACAATTACGAGCCCATATTTGCTTCCTCCAAGAGACTCATAACATGATGGCCCAAAGAGATCCAAATGAAGGAGTTCCAAGGGGACGAGAGGTAGTGATGACGTTATTGAAGGGATACCTTTTACCTTGTTGCTTCCCGGCAACACAAGCACAACAAACATGATCATTCTCAGAAGTAACACCAGTTAGTCCAACAACATGTTCACCCTTTAGAAGTTGTTTAATATTTCTCATGTTGACGTGGCCGAGGCGGCGATGCCAAAGCCATCCTTCATCAAATGTGGCCATTAGACATGTAGGAAGAGAAGTACTCTCTTTTGAGAGATCAACCACATAAAGGTTGTCTTCAACATATCCAACAAGGACCAATTTGAGATTATGATCACTCCTAAATACTTTCACAAAATGTTGATAGAAATAGGAATCATAGCCGGCACTTGCGAGATGATAAATAGAAAGCAAGTTATAGCCAAGGGATTCGACAAGCATGACGTTCTCGAGAGACAAGTCTTTCGTGATCACCACCTTGCTGTACCCAAGTACCTTTCCTTTAGAATTGTCACCAAAGGTGATGCTTGATGTTGTGTGGATAGCATTAATGAACTCATCAAGCGCCCCCTTGCCTCCGATCATATGATTGGTGCCTCTACACCCATTTTGGACCACCGGAGGCATAGCCCTGTACAAATCAAACCTTTTGTTTAGGAACCCATCGAGTAATGGGTTCCATAGCATTAGCAACAAGATCTTTTGGTACCCAAATTGAGTACCACCTATAAGCATATCCATTTCGGGGGCCAACATATTTAGCATATACATCCCCTTGTGTGCCCTTACATAGCACATAGGATGGGTTGTTCTTCCCCGCAAACTTGCGATTGGGGTTGCCCCTTGTGGCTCCCCCATTCACAACGGCCTTCTTTGCATTGCCATCCACCTTGTTCCCTTCTTGCACAAAGTTCACCTTGTTCGGTGGAGTGTGATACGTCCAAAACGTATCTACTTTCCCGAACACTTTTGCTATTGTTTTGCCTCTAATTTGTGTATTTTGGATGCAACTAACACGGACTAACGCTGTTTTCAGCAGAACTGTTCTGGTGTCTTGTTTTTGTGCAGAAATCCAACTTTCGGGAAAAACCCGGGATTTTGACGAGAAGGCCCTATTTTCCCAGAATGCGACGGAGCCAGAAGGACAAATCAAGTGGAGGCCCGAGGGCCCCACACCATAAGGCGGCGCGGCCTAGGGGGGGCCGCGCGGCCCTATGGTGTGGCCCCCTCGGCCGGCCTCCGATGCCCTCCTTCGGACTACTTATTGGCCTCGACCTAAAAACGCACGGGGAGAAGTCGAAGTCGCCAGAAACCCTCCAGAACGCCGCCACATCGCGAAACTCCGTCTCGGGAGCCAGAAGTCTCCGTTCTGGCACTCCGCCGGGACGAGGAATTGGAGGAGATCATCGCCATCATCACCGCCAACGCCTCTCCATCAACCAGCCATGCTTCCCCCATCCATGTGTGAGTAATTCCCCCGCTGTAGGCTGAAGGGGATGGTAGGGATTGGATGAGATTGGTCATGTAATAGTGTAAGATTGTTAGGGCATAGTGCCTAGTGTCCGTAATTGGTACTTTTATGATATTGTTGCAACTTGTTATGCTTAATGCTTGTCACTAGGGCCCGAGTGCCATGATCTCAGATCTGAACATGTTATTGATTCATGAAGATATTCATTGTTTATGGTCTTACATGCAAGTTGTATACACATGTCGCTGTCCGGAACCAATGGCCCCGAAGTGACAGAAATCGGGACAACCGGAGGGAATGGTAGTGATGTGAGGATCACATGTGTTCACGGAGTGTTAATGCTTTGCTCCGGTACTCTATTAAAAGGAGTACCTTAATATCCGAGTAGTTTCCCTAGAGGCCCGGCTGCCACCGGCTGGTAGGACAAAAGATGTTGTGCAAGTTTCTCATTGCGAGCACGTACGACTATAATTGGAACACATGCCTATTGATTGCTTTGTACTTGGACACCGTTTTATTATTACCTGCAAATCCCCTGCTATGATTGTTACATGAGTTTGTCTCATCCATGCAACTCCCGTCATCCGTCCCCGTGCCTACAGTATTTTAATCCTGATGTTTACTATAATCACTACTTCTGTCTTTGTTACTCTGCTGCTGTTATTTTACTACTGCTACTGCTATAAAACTGTTACTACTAATAAACTCTTGCGAGCAAGTCTGTTTCCAGGTGCAGCTGAATTGACAACTCCGTTGTTAAGGCTTTCAAGTATTCTTTGTCTCCCCTTGTGTCGAATCAATAAATTGGGTTTTACTTCCCGCGAAGACTGTTGCGATCCCCTATACTTGTGGGTCATCAAGACTATTTTCACGGCGCCGTTACCGGGGAGCATAGCTTTATTTGGAAGTTCACTTGGATTGATATTGTTCGCTGCAAATTCTCCATCATGGGTAAACCTCGCGATACTAAGGTCGCCATATTACCATCCACTACAAGAAAAGGTACAACTCTGAGTACCTCTGCTGCTCTTGATTCACCATCTGTGATAAGTAAACTTGTTTCACCACCACAAGATTCAAATGCTGGTACTTCGCTGAATCTGAAAATTCCTCTTATAATTGTGATGATGCTTCTACTGTGCTTGATAATGATGGTTCGTTAGGATCTTTTCTAGATGCTACAATTGCTAGGTCTAGACAAATTGAAAATACTGAAACTCCTAATGAAAATGCTGTTACACTTGTTAATTCACCATAGTCTGTTGAATACTCTAGTGATGATCTTGATGAAGATTATGTGGAACTTGATGATGATTTTATTGAAAAATGCAATGCTACTACTGATGCAAGAAAAATTAAGAAGTTGCTTGCGGAACATGCTGTTAGATATAAACTGTCCCCTGATCCTAAATTTGCCACATCTCCTATAAACATTAAGGATAAAGATTATGATTTTTCTCTTGATCTATCTCATATAGCTATTGTTGAGAAAACACCCTTTTGTGGTACTGAAAAAGAAAGTGCTTGTTGAACACATGATTGAGTTATCTACTCTGAGTAGTTTGTTTTCTGATGATGTTAAGAAGCGTACTTACTTTGTTGCTAAAATCTTTCCATTCTCATTAAAGGATGACGCTAAGACTTGGTATAATAGTTTGCCACCTAATTCTATTAAAAGTCCAAAAGAATTGCTTGATGTTTTCTTCCGGAAATACTTTCCTGCTAGTGCTCAACATATTGCTTTGCGAGAGAATTTATAATTTTGACCAGGAAGATGGAGAGAAATTGCCTGAGGCTTGGGCAAGATTTTGCTCTCTTATTAGAGCTCGGCCTGACCATGATTTGGAAAAGCATGATTTACTTGATATATTTTATAGTGGACTAACCATTGAGTCTAGGGCATACCTGGATAGTTGTGCTGGTTGTGTTTTCAGGAAAAGAACTCCAGACGATGTTGAAGAATTATTGGCTAAAATAGGCCGGAATCATGATGATTAGACTACGCCTGAACCAACTCCAACGCCAATATTGAAGAAGAGGGGTTTAATTAAATTGAATGATGAAGATATGAGGGAAGCCAAGAAGTCTCTCAAGGAGAAAGGTATTAAATCCGAAGATGTGAAGAATCTACCTCCCATAGAAGATATATGTGAGATAATTCCCCCTTCATCCATGATTGAGGTAAATTCCCTTCAGCGCTTTACTAGGGAAGATATTCCGTATTCAAAACCTCCTGCGCAATGCTTAGATGAGTTTGATAATTATATTGTTAAGCAAGAAAATTTTAATATGAGAGTAGAGAATCATCTGATGGAAAATTCTCAAGCTATTAGTGAATTGCATGATATTGTGGAGAGAACCTCCAATGATGTTAAGATGCTTGTTAAACATTTTCATATGGTTCAAACTCAAATTGATCAACTCACTAAAGTGCAAAATGACTTGTTGGGAAATAATTCTAAAGAAAAACATGCTTATGAAGTAACAACTAGAGGTGGTGTCTCTACCCAGGATCCTCTATATCCTGAAGGGCATCCCAAAAGAGTTGAACAAGATTCTCAACGAACTAAAACCAGTGCTCCATTTAAGAAAAAGAGAAAGAAACATAAGAATGTTGTAGAATCCTCTGAACCTGTTAATGATCCTAATAGTATTTCTATTTATGATGCTGAAACTGAAAGTGGTAATGAACATGATAAAGATAATGATAAGAATGATACTCCTGATAAAGAAGAGGTTGAAGAAGAACCTGAAAAGCATGCTAAAAATAAAAAGTACACTAAAGAAGATTTTATTGCTGAGAAACATGGTAATGAAAGAGAACCTTGGGTTCAAAAGCATATGCCTTTTCCTGCTAAGAAACTAAAATCAAAGGAAGAAGAACACTATAATAAATTTTGTGATTGGATGAAACCTTTATTCTTGCAAATCCCTTTGACTGATGCTATTAAATTGCCTCCTTATTCAAAGTATATGAAAGATATTGTTACTAAGAAAAGGAAAATCCCTGATACGTCTCCGACGTATCGATAATTTCTTGTGTTCCATGCCACATTATTGATGATATCTACATGTTTTATGCACACTTTATGTCATATTCGTGCATTTTCTGGAACTAACCTATTAACAAGATGCCGAAGTGCCGGTTCTCGTTTTCTGCTGTTTTTGGTTTCAGAAATCCTAGTAACGAAATATTCTCGGAATTGGACGAAATCAACGCCCAGGTTCCTATTTTGCCCGGAAGCATCCAGAACACACGAGAGCCGCCAGAGGGCGGCCACAGGGCCCCCAGATGATAGGGTGGCGCGGCCCACCCCTGGCCGCGCCACCCTATGGTGTCGCCGCCTCGTCGCCCCTCCGACTCCGCCTCTTCGCCTATTTAAAGGTCCCTGACCTAAAACCTCGAGACGGAAAAGCCACGGTACGAGAAACCTTCCAGAGCCGCCGCCATCGCGAAGCCAAGATCTGGGGGACAGGAGTCTCTGTTCCGGCACGCCGCCGGGACGGGGAAGTGCTCCCGGAAGGCTCCTCCATCGACACCACCGCCATCTTCATCAACGCTGATGTCTCCCATGAGGAGGAAGTAGTTCTCCATCGAGGCTCGGGGCTGTACCGGTAGCTATGTGGTTCATCTCTCTCCTATGTACTTCAATACAATAATCTCATGAGCTGCCTTACATGATTGAGATTCATATGATGATGCTTGTAATCTAGATGTCATTATGCTAGTCAAGTGGGTTTTACTTATGTGATCTCCGGAGACTCCTTGTCCCACGTGTGTAAAGGTGACGAGTGTGTGCACCGTGTGGGTCTCTTAGGCTATATTTCACGAATACTTATTCACCGTTATGAATGGCATAGTGAAGTGCTTATTTATATCCCTTTATGATTGCAATGTGTTTTGTATCACAATTTATCTATGTGCTACTCTAGTGATGTTATTAAAGTAGTTTTATTCCTCCCGCACGGTGTAATGGTGACAGTGTGTGCATCCGTGTTAGTACTTGGCGTAGGCTATGATTGTGATCTCTTGTAGATTATGAAGTTAACTATTGCTATGATGGTATTGATGTGATCTATTCCTCCTACATAGTGTGAAGGTGACGAGTGTGCATGCCTGTGTTAGTATTTGCTTTAGTCGTGTTGATCTTTCATGCACTCTAAGGTTATTTAAATATGAACATTGAATTGTGGAGCTTGTTAACTCCGGCATTGAGGGTTCGTGTAATCCTACGCAATGTGTTCATCATCCAACAAGAGAGTGTAGAGTATGCATTTATCTATTCTGTTATGTGATCAATGTTGAGAGTGTCCACTAGTGAAAGTCTAATCCCTAGGCCTTGTTCCTAAATATCGCTATCGCTGCTTGTTTACTCGTTTCTACTGCGTTACTACTGCTGCGTTACTATCGCTTGTTTACTCGTCCTGGGCAAAGCACTTTTCCGGTGCCGTTGCCACTCGCTCATACTTATTTATACCACCTGTATTTCACTATCTCTTCGCCGAACTAGTGCACCTATTAGGTGTGTTGGGGACACAAGAGACTTCTTGCTTTGTGGTTGCAGGGTTGCATGAGAGGGATATCTTTGACCTCTTCCTCCCCGAGTTCGATAAACCTTGGGTGATCCACTTAAGGGAAAACTTGCTGCTGTTCTACAAACCTCTGCTCTTGGAGGCCCAACACTGTCTACAAGAATAGAAGCACCCGTAGACATCAAGCTATTTTCTGGCGCCGTTGCCGGGGAGGAAAGGTAAAAGGTACTCACACTCCGGATCTCGGCTACTAAGCTATTTTCGCTGTTGTAAGTACTCGAAGCTATTTCCTTTAGATCCTGCAATTGCATCTTTTTGTTTCTTGTTTACACTAGTTTGGCATAATGGACGACAATGAGCTTCTTATTCTATTTCCTGATTTAAGACATGGATGGTTTGATGCGAAAATTAAAAAACCTATGGAACCTTATTTGCATGCTCGGTAGTAATATTAGTATGAACGCTTTGAACACCATTGTTGATAATGATATAGAAAATTCTAAGCTTGGGGAAGCTGGTTTTCATGATCTTTTTAGTCCCCCAAGCATTGAGGAGAAAATTTTCTTTGATGATACTTTGCCTCCTATTTATGATGATTATAATGATAGTGGTCTTTTGTTGCCACCTGCTATGGAGAGTACATTTAATGATGATTACAATATGCCTCCTATATTTAATGATGAAAATAATAATGATAGCTACTTTGTTGAATTTGCTCCCACTATTACTAATAAAATTGATTATGCCTATGTGGAGAGTAATAATTTTATGCATGAGACTCATGATAAGAATGTTTCATTTCATAGTTATATTGTTGAGTTTGCTCATGTTGCTACTGAAAGTTATTATGAGAGAGGAAAATATGGTTGTAGAAATTTTCATGTTACTAAAATGCCTCTCTATGTGCTGAAATTTTTGAAGCTACACTTGTTTTATCTTCCTATGCTTGTCACTTTGCTCTTCATGAACTTGTTTATTTACAAGATTCCTATGCATAGGAAGCATGTTAGGCTTAAATGTGTTTTGAATTTGCCTCTTGATGCTCTCTTTGGCTTCAACTACTATTTCTTGCGAGTGCATCATTAAAACTGCTGAGCCCATCTTAATGGCTATAAAGAAAGAACTTCTTGGGAGATAACCCATGTGTTATTTTGCTACAGTACTTTGTTTTATATTTGTGTCTTGGAAGTTGTTTAATACTGTAGCAACCTCTCCTTATCTTAGTTTTGTGCTTTGTTGTGCCAAGTAAAGTCTTTGATAGTAAAGTGAATACTAGATTTGGATTACTGCGCAGTTTCAGATTTCTTTGCTGTCACGAATTTCGACCTGCCTCCCCGTAGGTAGCTCAGAAAATTAAGCCAATTTACGTGCGTGATCCTCAGATATGTACGCAACTTTCATTCAATTTGGGCATTTTCATTTGAGCAAGTATGGTGCCTCAATAAAATCCATCTTTACGAACTGTTCTGTTTTGACAGATTCTGCCTTTTATTTCGCATTGCCTCTTTTGCTATCGTGGATGAATTTCTTTGTTCCATTAATGTCCAGTAGCTTTATGCAATGTCCAGAAGTGTTAAGAATGATTGTGTCACCTCTGAACATGTTAATTTTTATTGTGCACTAACCCTCTAATGAGTTGTTTCGAGTTTGGTGTGGAGGAAGTTTTCAAGGGTCAAGAGAGGAGGATGATATACTATGATCAAGAAGAGTGAAAGCTCTAAGCTTGGGGATGCCCCGGTGGTTCACCCCTGCATATTTCAAGAAGACTCAAGCGTCTAAGCTTGGGGATGCCCAAGGCATCCCCTTCTTCATCGACAAATTATCAGGTTCCTTCTCTTGAAACTATATTTTTATTCGGTCACATCTTATGTACTTTACTTAGAGCGTCTGTGTGCTTTTATTTTTGTTTTGTTATTTTCATTCTCTGAATAAATACATGCTTGTGTGGGAGAGAGACATGCTCCGCTGGTTCATATGAACACATGTGTTCTTAGCTTTATCTTTTAGTGTTCATGGCGAAGGTTGAAACTGCTTCGTTCATTGTTATATGGTTGGAAACAGAAAATGCTACATGTAGTAATTGGTAAAATGTCTTGGATAATTTGATACTTGGCAATTGTTGTGCTCATGTTTAAGCTCTTGCATCATATACTTTGCACCCATTAATGAAGAAATACATAGAGCTTGCTAAAATTTGGTTTGCATAATTGGTCTCTCTAAAGTCTAGAAAATTTCTAGTATTGAGTTTTGAACAACAAGGAAGACGGTGTAGAGTCTTATAATGTTTACAATATGTCTTTTATGTGAGTTTTGCTGCACCGGTTCATCCTTGTGTTTGTTTCAAATAACCTTGCTAGCCTAAACCTTGTATCGAGAGGGAATACTTCTCATGCATCCAAAATCCTTGAGCCAACCACTATGTCATTTGTGTCCACCATACCTACCTACTACATGGTATTTCTCCGCCATTCCAAAGTAAATTGCTTGAGTGCTACCTTTAAAATTCCATCATTCACCTTTGCAATATATAGCTCATGGGACAAATAGCTTAAAAACTATTGTGGTATTGAATATGTACTTATGCACTTTATCTCTTATTAAGTTGCTTGTTGTGCGATAACCATGTGAGTTGCTATGCATGTCCGTCTTGTCTGAAGTAAGAGAGATCTACCACCTTAATGGTTGGAGCATACATATTGTTAGAGAAGAACATTGGGTCGCTAACTAAAGCCATGAATCATGGTGGAAGTTTCAGTTTTGGACATATATCCTCAATCTCATATGAGAATAATAATTGTTGCCACATGCTTATGCATTAAAGAGGAGTCCATTATCTGTTGTCCATGTTGTCCCGGTATGGATGTCTAAGTTGAGAATAATCAAAAGCGAGAAATCCAAAATGCGAGCTTTCTCCTTAGACCTTTGTACGAGGCGGCATGGAGGTACCCCATTGTGATACTTGGTTAAAACATGTGTATTGCGATGATCCGGTAGTCCAAGCTAATTAGGACAAGGTGCGGGCACTATTAGTATACTATGCATGAGGCTTGCAACTTGTAAGATATAATTTACATAACTCATATGCTTTATTACTACCGTTGACAAAATTGTTTCATGTTTTCAAAATAAAAGCTCTAGCACAAATATAGCAATCGATGCTTTTCCTCTGCGAAGGACCTTTCTTTTACTTTTATGTTGAGTCAGTTCACCTATTTCTCTCCACCTCAAGAAGCAAACACTTGTGTGAACTGTGCATTGATTCCTACATACTTGCATATTGCACTTGTTATATTACTCTATGTTGACAATTATCCATGAGATATACATGTTACAAGTTGAAAGCAACCGCTGAAACTTAATCTTCCTTTGTGTTGCTTCAATACCTTTACTTTAATTTATTGCTTTATGAGTTAACTCTTATGCAAGACTTATTGATGCTTGTCTTGAAAGTGCTATTCATGAAAAGTCTTTGCTTTATGATTCAGTTGTTTGCTCATGTCATTTACCATTGTTTTGATCGCTGCATTCATTACATATGTTTACAATATGATCAAGTTTATGATGGCATGTCACTCCAGAAATTATCTTTGTTATCGTTTACCTGCTCGGGACGAGCAAGAACTAAGCTTGGGGATGCTGATACGTCTCCGACGTATCGATAATTTCTTGTGTTCCATGCCACATTATTGATGATATCTACATGTTTTATGCACACTTTATGTCATATTCGTGCATTTTTTGGAACTAACCTATTAACAAGATGCCGAAGTGCCAGTTCCTATTTTCTGCTGTTTTTGGTTTCAGAAATCCTAGTAACGAAATATTCTCGGAATTGGACGAAATCAACGCCCAGGTTCCTATTTTGCCCGGAAGCATCCAGAACACACGAGAGCCGCTAGAGGGGGGCCACAGGGCCCCCAGATGATAGGGTGGCGCGGCCCACCCCCTGGCCGCGCCCCCCTATGGTGTCGCCGCCTCGTCTCCCCTCCGACTCCGCCTCTTCGCCTATTTAAAGGTCCCTGACCTAAAACCTCGAGACGGAAAAGCCACGGTACGAGAAACCTTCCAGAGCGGCCGCCATCGCGAAGCCAAGATCTGGGGGACATGAGTCTCTGTTCCGGCACGCCGCCGGACGGGGAAGTGCCCCGGAAGGCTCCTCCATCGACACCACCGCCATCTTCATCAACGCTGATGTCTCCCATGAGGAGGAAGTAGTTCTCCATCGAGGCTCGGGGCTGTACCGGTAGCTATGTGGTTCATCTCTCTCCTATGTACTTCAATACAATAATCTCATGAGCTGCCTTACATGATTGAGATTCATATGATGATGCTTGTAATCTAGATGTCATTATGCTAGTCAAGTGGGTTTTACTTATGTGATCTCCAGGAGACTCCTTGTCCCACGTGTGTAAAGGTGACGAGTGTGTGCACCGTGTGGGTCTCTTAGGCTATATTTCACAGAATACTTATTCACTCGTTATGAATGGCATAGTGAAGTGCTTATTTATATCCCTTTATGATTGCAATGTGTTTTGTATCACAATTTATCTATGTGCTACTCTAGTGATGTTATTAAAGTAGTTTTATTCCTCCCGCACGGTGTAATGGTGACGAGTGTGTGCATCCGTGTTAGTACTTGGCGTAGGCTATGATTGTGATCTCTTGTAGATTATGAAGTTAACTATTGCTATGATGGTATTGATGTGATCTATTCCTCCTACATAGTGTGAAGGTGACAGTGTGCATGCTGTGTTAGTACTTGCTTTAGTCGTGTTGATCTTTCATGCACTCTAAGGTTATTTAAATATGAACATTGAATTGTGGAGCTTGTTAACTCCGGCATTGAGGGTTCGTGTAATCCTACGCAATGTGTTCATCATCCAACAAGAGAGTGTGGAGTATGCATTTATCTATTCTGTTATGTGATCAATGTTGAGAGTGTCCACTAGTGAAAGTCTAATCCCTAGGCCTTGTTCCTAAATATCGCTATCGCTGCTTGTTTACTTGTTTTACTGCGTTACTACTGTTGCGTTACTCATCGCTTGTTTACTCGTCCTGGGCAAAGCACTTTTCCGGTGCCGTTGCCACTTGCTCATACTTATTTATACCACTTGTATTTCACTATCTCTTCGCCGAACTAGTGCACCTATTAGGTGTGTTGGGGACACAAGAGACTTCTTGCTTTGTGGTTGCGGGGTTGCATGAGAGGGATATCTTTGACCTCTTCCTCCCTGAGTTCGATAAACCTTGGGTGATCCACTTAAGGGAAAACTTGCTGCTGTTCTACAAACCTCTGCTCTTGGAGGCCCAACACTGTCTACAAGAATAGAAGCACCCGTAGACATCAATCCCCAATGAGGAAATTTCCACTATGCTTGCTAATTACTCTTTCAATGGCAAAGTTCCAAAGAAGTTGGGCGACCCAGGTATACCTACTATTCCTTGTTCTATTAAGAATAATTATGTTAAAACTGCTCTATGTGACTTGGGAGCCGGTGTTAGTGTTATGCCTTTTTCTCTTTATAAGAGACTTTAGTTAGATAAGTTGATACCTACTGATATATCTTTGCAAATGGCTGATAAATCTACTGCTATTCCTGTTGGTATATGTGAGGATGTTCCTGTTCAAGTTACTAATAACTGCTTGATATTAACTGATTTTGTTGTGTTGGAAATGCCCGAAGATGATAATATGTCTATTATTCTTGGGAGACCTTTTCTTAACACCGCAGGGGCTGTTATTGATTGCAATAAAGGAAAGGTTACTTTCAATGTTGATGATAGGGAGCATACCGTTTATTTTCCCAAGAGGATTGAGAAAGCGTGTGGAGTTAATACTATTTCTAATGTGAGAACTATCAAAGTGGGAACTATTGATTGTCCTATATATGAGCCTAAAGAAGAATATCAAACTCTTATGATTGGATCCTTATCAATACAATTCAAGGTAACATGATTGATTTGAGGTTTATGTCTTCTTATGCTATGTAAAATTTATTTGGTGGCAAGACTTGATCAACCTTGTTAACAAATACTTTTTATATGCATAGAGGAGGTAAACAACATCTCTTTCTTCCTCCACTTGCTCTAGTTGTTGTAGCACTTTTAATTTGCAAAGTTCCTTAGTTAATTAGAGTTTTCAAAAAATTTCCTGGCCAGTAATAATAAACTTAATACCCAGAAATGTGCATTTTTCAAAGTTTTCAAAAATTCACAAAAATTATACCGTTGGTCCTATTTTTCGACAAGGCACCTGGGAGCACCAGAGGATGACCTGTGGGGCACCACAGGGTGCCACACCACCAGCCGGCGCGGCCAGCAAGGGGGGCGCGCCACCCTGTGGTGTGGGCCCCTCCTTGCCCCACTATTTCATCTCTTTCTCCCAGCATCTTCTCTCTCCCGAAAAAACTCAAACCAGCTTTCTCTCACTCGCGTTTTTGCTCAAGAACTCAGGATTTCTCGATCTCTTTGCTCAGCCCAGATTTCTGTCTGAAATTTGGCACATTTGCTCTTTGGTATGTGACTCCTTCGATTATCCAAATAGAATTTTGTTTGGTGGAGTATATCTTGCATATTTTGCTGCTGTAGGTAACATGTTTAGTGAGCTTGCATGCTTGTTCTAAGTGGTAGAAATTAGTTTTGATGCATGATTAGTACTCTAGCAAGTTCCTATGGTAGTTTCCCTCAATTATATGTCACCAAATCAAGTTTTATATTGTTTGTTGAAAAATTTCAGAAAATGGAAGGGAGTAGGCACCAACTTAACCAACAAGAATTAGAGGTGCAACAGGTCATGAGAGTTCACCGAGAAGAAGGAGTATACCCCGCTTATTACCCATGCGTGGATTTTATGAGAAGTGCGGGGATTTTACAAGATGTTCAAAGACTAATCTCTCGTGCTGGATTGGATGATTTTGTTGATGGTGAACCATGCCAATATGCAAAACTGACTATGTCAGTAGTGCAAGATTTTAAATTCAATTGGTCATGATCTAACCCCATGGTTCAAGTACAAAATTTATAATAAAACTGTCAACTTGCCATTCAATGATTTTTGTGCAGCAATCGAGTGCCGCAATGGGGATCATGCGAGAAGATAAAGGGATCGCCGCAAGAGTTCTTGGACCTCTTCAAGATGATTTGTCATGGAAGAAGCTTCTCAGAGGATGGTGGTAAAATCAGTAGCATTCATTTCCCAGCTATTCGTTACTTTGCTTATTTCATTACCAAGTGCGTTCTAGCAAGAAAGAATGGAAGTAAAGTATCTATCCAGGATCTAGCCTTTCTAGCTGCTGCATTACAAGGTAATAGGACTTATAACTTGGGAGCTTTGATAGCCAACAGACTTGCTACTAACCGTGAGAAGGGAGGAATTTGTGGAGGTCTCATCGCCTCTCGCTTATTAGCTATGCATAATGTAGAACCTCACCATCTTGATATTCGGCTCCCCATAGAGAAACTTGACATAGTCTCCATGATTAAGCATGAATTTGTTTCTGATTCATCTAATTTGAGAAACCTGTCTTACAGAATAACATTTTACAAGAAATCTTGGACAATGACTAAGAAAGTTGAAAAATTAGTAGGATTTCCTGCACCTTCTCTGTTTAACCTTGATTCCAGGGAGGATTGGTCAGTCACGGAAAGTGCAGTTAATGCATACATAGAGGGAGGAAGCCATCGTGCAAGAGGCAACACGGAGGAGGCCGAGGAACACCTCGATTCGTCATCCGATGCAGCGAGCTCTTCGCATCCACAAGCTGGGTATGAGGAACCCCCACGTTTTTCTTCTGCATCGGTACCTTATTATGACTACTCCATGTATGATCCACCGGCGTGGAACCCAGACCCTCGATGGGATTGAACTCCACTTAGGCCAAAAGCCTAAGCTTGGGGGAGGTATACCGGCATCACTCATTCTTTGCATATTATGGTTGCTGGATACTTGTACATACTTGTTTAGTCTCTTTGAGTGGTTTTCTAATGAGAGGGAGATGATATTTGGGGAAGTGCTGCCTGAAAACAGATTCTGGACTGTTACTAGAAAAATTCGTGCGCACAGCCAGAACGTTATTTTGAGCTGCCAATTTTTGTGCAGGTTCCCCAGGTTGTTATCTAACTTTCATTAGTTGAACACTTTTCGAGATGAGCAACTTAAGATTTTTGTAAAAATCGATTTCTGTACTGCTGTCAGGTTTTGGCAGATTTCTGCCATCTCGCTTTTCTGTGTTTCTTTTAGTTTTCATTTTCTTGTTCTTGCTTTGTTTCTTTCCTAAAACACAAAAAGACCAAAAATATTTCTGTTGTTTCTCTTCACCATTTGTTTATCTTGGTTTCTTGCATTTGTTTCGCTTTATTTGCTATTGCTAGTTTGCTATAAGAAAACCCAAAAAGATTTTGCTTTGTTTGCTTGTTTCCTTTTGTTCTTGTTCTCAAATTCGAAAATACCAAAAATATTTGCTGTTCTTCTTTGGTTTTGTAAAGTTCATTATGAGTTCAATGGTCTTCGGTGGCTGGAGCGTGGTTTTCATTTCATATTATCCAAGCTACACAAGTGAAAAGGCAATAATGACGATCTACGACAATCTGATTGTGGTGAGAGGCTGGTATGAACTCTATTTGTTTTCATTTTTGTACATATACTCATCCATGTGAGCATGCTTAGTTGGTTCATGTGAGGTATATGTCATTTAAGAAAGTCTAGTAATTCATGATCTCTCATGTTAGCTCCAATTTATTAATATGAGTAGCATGTCATGGATGTTTGCTTGCATTGTTTTATTCATAGATAGGTATGATATTGTGGTATCCTCCTCTGAATAATTCGTTTGAATTAACTTGGCACATGCTCACGCATGCATATGACTGAACAAAAGTCAATTAAGCCTCGATGATTTACATTGCTTCAGAGTTCTTGTATCACCTTTATGCCTCAGTTAATTTATTTTGCCGCAAGCATGATTATGACAGTTATTGCTCTCTTGATTTGTCGCTCCCTAGTCTTTTGCTAGCCTTCACTTATACTGAGCGGGAACGCTGCTCGTGCTTCCCAACACATGAAAACCAAGTGATTCCAGAGTGTCCACCATAAATACCTATGCATGGCATTTCAAACCATTCCAAGTAAATTCTCATGCGCTACCTTTAAAACCTTCAAAATGCTTCTTAATTTGTGTTGATGTTTCATAGCTCATGAGGAAGTATGTGGTGTTTAACTTTCAACCTTGTCATTTACTCTTGACGGATTTTCATATGGACTAGTGGCACATCCATTTATCCAATAATTTTGCAAAAAGAGCTGGCAATGGGGTTCCCAGCCCCGATTAATCAAACTTCACTAATAATTCTCTTCACATGTTTTGCTCTGATTCATCAGTAAGCAACTTAATTTTGCAAATAGACACTCCTCCATGGTATGTGATTGATGGAAGGCACCCGAGGATTCGGTTAGCCATGGCTTGTGTAAGCAAAGGTTGGGGGAGTGTCACCCATAATGAAACTAAAATACGTGTGTAAACAAAAGAGAAGAGGAATGATCTACCTTGCTTGGTAGAGATAACGTCCTTCATGGGAGCCGCTCTTGAAAGTCCGGTTGGCGAGGTAGTTGGTGTACCCATTACCATTCGTTGACAACAACAAACACCTCTCAAAATAATTTTACTCCTGCTTTACAAATGAAAAGCTCTAGCGCATGTTAATCCCTGCTTCCCTCTGTGAAGGGTCAATCTTTTACTTTTATGTTGTGTCTCCATCCTTTCTTTGAGCACTTTCTTGAGAGCACAACTGTCATTCTTAGTGTAATATGCTTGTCTCAAA
Organism: Lolium rigidum; assembly: GCF_022539505.1. Classification (NCBI taxonomy): domain Eukaryota; kingdom Viridiplantae; phylum Streptophyta; class Magnoliopsida; order Poales; family Poaceae; genus Lolium; species Lolium rigidum. The sequence continues at coordinate 103,530,356 of NC_061508.1, read as the reverse complement.
ATATGATTGATTGTGGTATAACTTTGATGCTTTTATCTTTGACAATCACTATTTCTAGTCTTTCTATGAACTTCGAGAGGTGCCTGAGCATTTATGTTTTGCTGATCAAATATGGGCTAGCGAGATACCACTCTATCATACTCATTTATGAACATTGCAATCCTGCTTATATACATGATTCATGATACTTATTATTAATTGTTGGTACCTTCCCATGATTGACATAGCTATTGGATGATCTTATTTGCATGTATCTTATTATGAACTGCCTAAGTGTTAGCCATAGCATGAGAATATTTACATCATATGAACAAATGTGTTCGTGAAAGTTCTTTTATCGCTCAGTTGTTAACTGAATTGCTTGAGGACAAGCAATAAGCTAAGCTTGGGGGAGTTGATACGTCCAAAACGTATCTACTTTCCCGAACACTTTTGCTATTGTTTTGCCTCTAATTTGTGTATTTTGGATGCAACTAACACGGACTAACGCTGTTTTCAGCGAAGCTGTTCCGGTGTCTCGTTTTTGTGCAGAAATCCAACTTTCGGGAAAAACCTCGGGATTTTGACGAAGGCCCTATTTTCCCGAATACGACGGAGCCGGAAGGACAAATCAAGTGGAGGCCCGAGGGCCCCACACCATAAGGCGGCGCGGCCTAGGGGGCCCGCGCGGCCCTATGGTGTGGCCCCCTCGGCCGGCCTCCGACGCCCACCTTCGGACTACTTATTGGCCTCGACCTAAAAACGCACGGGGAGAAGTCGAAGTCGCCGAAACCCTCCGGAACGCCGCCACATCGCGAAACTCCGTCTCGGGAGCCGAAGTCTCCGTTCGGCACTCCGCCGGGACGGGGAATTGGAGGAGATCATCGCCATCATCACCGCCAACGCCTCTCCATCAACCAGCCATGCTTCCCCCATCCATGTGTGAGTAATTCCCCCGCTGTAGGCCGAAGGGGATGGTAGGGATTGGATGAGATTGGTCATGTAATAGCATAAGATTGTTAGGGCATAGTGCCTAGTGTCCGTAATTGGTACTTTGATGATATTGTTGCAACTTGTTATGCTTAATGCTTGTCACTAGGGCCCGAGTGCCATGATCTCAGATCTGAACATGTTATTGATTCATGAAGATATTCATTGTTTATGGTCTTACCTGCAAGTTGTATACACATGTCGCTGTCCGGAACCAATGGCCCCGAAGTGACAGAAATCGGGACAACCGGAGGGAATGGTAGTGATGTGAGGATCACATGTGTTCACGGAGTGTTAATGCTTTGCTCCGGTACTCTATTAAAAGGAGTAACTTAATATCCAGTAGTTTCCCTAGAGGCCCGGCTGCCACCGGCTGGTAGGACAAAAGATGTTGTGCAAGTTTCTCATTGCGAGCACGTACGACTATAATTGGAACACATGCCTATTGATTGCTTTGTACTTGGACACCGTTTTATTATTACCTGCAAATGCCCTGCTATGATTGTTACATGAGTTTCTCTCATCCATGCAACGCCCGTCATCCGTCCCCGTGCCTACAGTATTTTAATCCTGCTGTTTACTATAATCACTACTGTTGTCTTTGTTACTCTGCTGCTGTTATTTTACTACTGCTACTGCTATAAAACTGTTACTACTAATAAACTCTTGCGAGCAAGTCTGTTTCCAGGTGCAGCTGAATTGACAACTCCGCTGTTAAGGCTTTCAAGTATTCTTTGTCTCCCCTTGTGTCGAATCAATAAATTGGGTTTTACTTCCCGCGAAGACTGTTGCGATCCCCTATACTTGTGGGTCATCAGAGTGGCACCATTCTTTTCATCCCTTGGGTTGTACCCAATGCCTTGCTTGTGAGTTCTCACCCTTTGATGAGCAATAACATCATCAAGGGTCTTACCCTTGGTAGGAGGTGTGAGACACTCCTTCCAAAGTTGTTCTTTCAACTTCTTATTCTTCTCAATGAGAAGTGCTTGATCAATGGTAGAGTTAGAAGCACAAGCAATATTTTCAATAATAATGGGATTCTTTATTGTGCCCAGAGCATCTTCATAAGTGGCTTGAAGTAGGTCATGGTTCTCTCTAAGTTTCATGAGCTCACCCTTAACTAGCTTGTTACCAAGCTCTAGGTGTTCAAGATCCTTTGTGAGGGAAGCATGAGCAACTTCAAGTTACTTCTTTGATGCATCAAGCTTTTGAGATAATAAACGAGCCCTATCAAGAGTTTACATGTCTTTAACCTTATCAACCTCAAAGGTTTCGATTTTTCGTTAAGAAGAAATGTGGTGTTCTTCTCATCGCTTAGCTCTTGCTTTAGGAGATTGAATCTCCGGTTCTCATATTCAATATGAGTTTTCAATTCCTCAATGGTCTCATCATGAGAAGTGACGGTTTCCATTAAGTAATCAAACTTAGCAAGAGCATCGCCACGAAGAGAGCACCTTACTTTAAACAAGCCGGTGATAATATCTTCTTCTTCAACAACAATCATTAGCATCCAAGATGCTAGAGATAGAGGAGGAGCAATCACCTTCGAACTTCTTGCCATGAGGCAAATGTCAGAGTTCTTGGGAATGGAGCAGAGGTCAAGATTGTCCTCCATAGATCCTCTTGCCATGAGACACGTGTCGGTGTTGTTAGGAATGTCGGAGTTGTCGGAGTAGTCCTTGGTGTATTCATAGGTGAAGAGTGACCGGGTACGGCAAGAGCCAAACCGGCGACACCCAAAACCTTCTCCTCATCATCACTTCCTTCATCGGATGTGTACTCGGCACCAACAAGAGCTTTTCGTCCTCTTCTCTTGTTCGTCTTGTATCTTTCGTTGACGGGGTTTGGTTTCAATCTTGGCTTGGCACCCCGTTCATACTTTGGCTTGTCTTCTCTCTTCTCATATGGGCACCTGTCGGCGAAGTGGTTGGCTTCATCAAAATTGTAACAAGTCCTCTTCTTCTCACTAGGGAAACTCAAGCCCTTCTTTCCAAAGCTCTTCTTCCATTTCTTGGCGAAGAAAGCAAGATCAACATCCATATCACTAGTTGAGGTCATCTCTTCTTCTTGTTCTTCAATCCCTTGATATTGTTGGACATCTTTAACAACCTTGGCCTTCAATGCGAGACTATGGTTGGCCTCCAACACACGGTTCATCTCCTTGACCTTCTTTCCTTCCTTGGCCAAATTTTCCGTGGCCACAAAGTATGAGACAAGATCATCCGGAGTGAAGTTTCTTTGAGCATCGAAGAGTGTCAAGTTGAGGGCGGTTTCGGAGTTGCCGCAAGCAATTATTGAGATGATATTGGACTTGATAGTCTCATCGTTGACATCAAAGCCATCATTATATTTGTCACAACCAAGTCCCTTAATCCTCACATGGAGAGCATCAAGTCTTGAATAGCAATCGAAAAGAATTTCACCCTCCTCAATCATGAACAATCCCAACTCGAACTTGCTGGCCACCTCATACATGGATCTCTGAATGAGGGACGTTCCCTCTTGAAGAATGATGATACGATCCCAAAGCTCTTTGGTGGACTCAAGATCACTAACTTGATTGTGGAGACCGGTGAAGAGCACTTCGAATATTGTCACGGGCGGTGGCATTGAGTTGACGATCATAGTACTCATGTGGAGACATGTTTTCCGGATTGATGGCCTTAAATCCTTTTACCACAACATCCCAAGGTTCCTCGCTACAGCTGCGAAGATGAGACTACATAGAAGTTTTCCAAAAGGGAAAGTGAGTTCCATCAAAATGAGGAGCGGGACCACAATGATTAATATGAGGCATGATGGGATTTGTTTTAGGGTACTCATAAGGAATAGCGGGATAAGATCCCGGAGGTTTTGGATGACCACTAGTTGAAGCGGCACCCACAACCCCATCACTTAATGCTTCCGGGGTTGGAATTCCCGGAGGAGCACTAAGTGCAATCTTATCCTCAAGAACCTTGAGACGCTCAAAGTATTTACTCATTTGGTCATCGCACTCGATAGAGGCTTTAGCCTTTTCAAGGGCATACCTCTCCCGAATCTCTTTGACCGAATAAGTCTTAGTTTCATCCTCATCATCGGAGAAAACCATCTCGCTCTTAAGGCGGTGAAGCCCTTAGAAAGAGCCCTAGGCTCTTATACCAATTGAAAAGATAGAGATGGTAACCTAAAGGGGGGTTAATAGGTTCTACAATTTTTCTTTGATTTCTTTTGCAAGTTTAGGCTTTGTGGAATAGAAAGTGAGCCTAATGCAAACTAGGTGAGGCAACCAATATAATGATACAAGATACTCAAGCACGAAGGCTATCACACAAGTAAATAACACAGGTAAAGAGATCGGTTAGAAATAATCGAGGCACACGGAGACGAAGATGTATTCTTGTGTTCCCTTACTTGAGGGGAAGGTACGTCACGTTTGGAAAGGTGTGGGTTCCACGAAGGACTTCCCAAACGCTACGAAGGCTCACCTTCTTCTCCGGAGCCTATCCCACGAAGGAATAGCTCGCTCACTCGTGGTAGCCTTTAAAGGTAACCTCCAAACCTTCACAAACTTCTTCTTGGAGTAAATCCACAATCCGGATGCTTCCGAGCGACTCTAGCCGCGCCTAGGGTTTCCACAAACCCAAGAGTAACAAGCTTGCTCGATAAACTCAAGGGGGAATGAGATTTGACTTAGTGAAAACGTAGATCAGGACCTGCTCTTGCTTTCTACCAAAGGAATTTGGCTTTGGGTGGGTGGAAAGAGAGATCCAAGCTTTTTGATATTTCAACAATGGTGTGTGAGAGAGAGAGCACATATAAGATCAAGCAAGTGCAAAGGCATGAAGGGTGATGTTCATGGGAAGGCACTGATGGTTTCATGATCCAGCTTTCTTGGCTGCAAGCGTGGTTGATGTGTTCATCTGGTTATAATATCTCATGATGTCCATTCTTCTCCCTTTACTCAGTCCAGAAGTATTTACGACACTTTGTATTTCATCGTCATGCTTATGAGTTATGACCTCTGCAACTGAACTCTCGTAAAGCTTGGCAAAATGGGCAATTCCATCGTTTCCTACAAATATATTTCGTTTTACCACTCTTTTTGGCCAACATGCGCTAACTTACTTATATTGTCAACAACTTTCCCCGAGATGAACTAGGACGATTTACATGTTAAGCTAGTTTCCCATGTGAACATACCGCTAATTCGTTGATTATGGAGGCTCTGGCGGTACGTGATGGGGTGCAGCTCGCAATAGATCGAGATCTTTCATCGGTAGAGATTGAAACCGATGCCAAAGTGGTGTTGAACCAGTTGGAAGATCCTGGGGGAAGTAGATCAGAAATTACTTCTATTTGCCAGGAGATAAAGGAGCTTAGTGGGTTTATTTCTAGCATTAATTTTAAGTTCATTGGTAGACTAGCAAATGAGGCAGCTCATCTCTGCGCCAAGAGTGCTAGTAGTAATAGGAGAAGGTGTTTGTGGATTAATTATAAGCCACCCTTCTTAGAGAATGTCCTGTTGAAGGATTGTAATCCCATTACATAATCAATGAAGCTCCGTTTGATCGCAAAAAAAAAAAAATGAGAGAAAACAACTTGCAACTCCTTTTGAATTAACATGCACTGGAGCGATGTTGCGAAAGAAGGATTTGGAGCCAAATACATAACAGGTGGATACGTATGCTCTGTCAGCGCGTCCAGGACCATATATACAATGTGAAGTTGAGGTTTTTTCTAGGTTTTCACTAACTCAATGAGCTTCGTTGATTTTGGATCTAGTTTCTCATTTAACATGCACGGTCAATGTTCCTCAGACAATGGTAATTACATAGATCTGTGTACTTGTACACATGGTTCATGAAAAAAAAATGACTTATTATTTTTGCGAAATTGTATGACATGTTTTCTATGTTTCCCCTGCTTTATAAGCAAATGCACACGGCTAAACTGATACAAGGTGGTGAGAGATAGGCCCCTGGTGAGAGAATACTCATATAAATATTTTCTGTATTAGCTTTATACTGTATGTATTGGCAAAAAAAGAAGCTTTATACAGTATGTGTCTAAGAGAGGACACATCATTCACTGCACAAAAATGTTTCATTATTTTGCCATTACAAGAAAGAGACACACACACACATCAACGAAAACCAGTGCCTCTTCTCATCACAAGCTAGATTTGGTGAAAATTGGAGATAAATTCAAGAACTGTATTGAGCTGTGACTGAACGATTGCGTGTCTTTGTGTAACTGCGAATACAAGATTCAAGTTCTGTTGGGTTTCAGATATAACATATTTCTTGGTGACATTTTGAAATGTGTTTTCATACAATGTATTCATATGCACCACTCAGACTAGTTGGATTTCCCCAATTTAATGCCATATACTATGCTGCTACTCTTTTCTACATACCTTGTCAAATTTAGTTTTTCTTTAATTTAACATACAAGCTAGAGATACATTTATCCGTGGAGAGAAGAGCATCCGGGAGAAACCACCGTCGTTCCTTGTAGACTTGTAGTGACGTGTCGTACGTCTAATGCTCCAAAGTTCTTTAAGCGTGTGGTCCACATGAAGGTACACATAGAAAAGAAACTGTCAGCGATGAAGACGAAAGATCTGCCAGGTTTAATGTCCTTTTCATCACAGTGATAATAGAGTGACATGACATGATTAACGCTGATATGTATGTGTATCAACAAGTACTATAATCTTGAAGCAGCTATATTATTGATATACGGATCGACAGCCAGCACTGAAAGCAAAGTTGACGCCTCGACGCATTTCGGTAACTAAAAGTTACCATCTATGTTTGTTTAGATCAGTTTACGGACACGAAATTGACTTTTTGGTCACTGTCCGTTTGCCTCGGGGTCAGCTTCAGAGGCCCAATGCATCTTAAGTTTGCAAATACTATTTTAATTGATAGATAGAAATATTTTATATGTGTTTTGGAACATAATTTAAAACCGTGCAAAATAAAGAAATCTAACTAGTAGGTTATGTTGTCCTTCGTCTTGTTCGCTGCGAAGAAAAAATACACCGTCATTCAAACTAGAAAAAATTATAGGGTTTTGTGCGTCCTTGCCTTTTTAGCTACTATGGAAAAATATCCAGAAACCTACACTAGTGGCTTCAATCAACACTCGCTATTGCTGCAAAGAAAGTGTTGGATAATTAGGCATAATTTTCATGATTAATTTCAGAATATTAAACATGACGACAACAACTACTAACATGTAAAACTCGAACATAGTAGATGCATTAATCAACACAAATAGTAGCAGCGTAAACAATAAAACATCCATCGCTAAACATATCGAGATATGTTGCACGTATCGATCCCGTGACAGTGGCGGTGGAGGTGTAGCAGTTGAAGTCTTAGCAGTAACATTGCTGATGACAACGTTGTTGACGACGGGTCGCAGTAGACGGTGTTGAAGGCGACGGTAGGCAGCACCGTCCGACTTCGACGGAAGACGACCCGTGATGAAGAGCTTGAGCAGTCGCGCAAAGCGCTTCCCAAAAACCTAATTCGCCCTCTCCCGTACAGAATCGCGAAGGCGAGAGGTTCCGGAGACCTGCTCTCCCGCCGGTGCACACCGGTGGCCGAGATAGAGTAGGCTACGATGGCGGCGCAAGCAGAGAGAGGTGGAAACCCTAACTCGTGTATTGGATGTGTTTCTACGGTAGCCGGGGAAGAGATTATATAGGCTCTCGTCGCACGGTTCAAGTCGGTTACATATAGCCCATGGTCCGGGAGCGACCCGAACCGACTAATTGCGACGCGTCGGTCGCGGGCGCGAGCGCGGCGCGGCTTGTCGAGCGAGCGAGGAGGAGGAGGAGTGCGCATGTACCACTCCTCTTCTCACTCACTTACTAGTGGTGGAACAACCCACTTTATAAGGTGCTCTAACTTCCTCTCAACTTTCTATGTGGGACTAAACCTTCCACCTCTTGCCACTCCCTAGTGAGCTGCCACCAACTTGGCTCAAACTCACATTGGCTGCCACTATGTGGGCGTTGAGTTTTATAGGAAAATCTGAAATCTAATTTGAACCACTTCATATGGGCCAATATTTCAACACAAAGAACACCCTTAAATCTACAGCTGATCGTCACCATCGTCGATGTCTTTATTGAAGTCGTCGTCGTGGTAGTGCCTGCAGCAGGATGAGTCGTCAAACACCATGACGCTCACGTGGCCATCGCCTTTGTAGAGAAAGTGCAGCATGCATCCGATCTCCAGGGGCGCGTGTTGCAGAGTACGTATTTTCCATAGTGGCGTTGCCAAATGGGCAGATTTGTGAGAAAATACAGGAAACGAGATGACCGTTGTGGCGTTGTGAGGTCGACCTACACACACGTAGTGGTCAGCGCTCGTACGCCCACTTGTAAAAGTAGGTCACGCTGTTGCAGAGGGAGATGATATGGTCTCAGTCGCGTCAGGTCTGCGCGTGGTCCACATCCCTGCCCCCCACGTGCGATCTACTATGATAGTACATTATCCCTGATCATCTGCCGCAGACAGTGCCTAGTATATGACAAAATCAAGCAATACGGAAATCAGAACTGCCTATGTAGTGTTAGATGACACTAAAACCATCTCAGACAAAGGAAATCCAACTAGCCTCACGGTTACATATGAATCCATTGTATCAAAACATATTTTAAAATATTAAAAATGCTGAAATAATTTGAGTGTGTATATATAGACATTCTATATTCGCGCAGAAGTTTATAGGAAAAAAAGAATATTTTTGTGTTCTGTGAAAAAGAAAAAATTTGATGCTCCAACATAACTAGTTATGGGGCATCTTTTTTATGTTTTTATACGTGCCACATCAAATGTTATTTCCCCGATAAATCTTGTTTACGGGCATAGAATGTAGGATGTACACGTGAAATTTTACTTTGTATTTTTGTTTTTGACTTTTTTTGTTTTTTAAATAATAGGTTCATATGTATCTATGACCTAGAACACCACCTTCTAAAAGTTGATATTACTATGAACCTATATTATCAAGATGATCTAGTGATATTGATTTAGTGTTATAAATGTTGCTACGTTTTGAGAATGAATTTTGTACACACATGCATGGCTGTGGGTGTTTTCGTCACCATCGATTTATTACTCGAGATTACCACTCGGTTGTGGTAGATAAAAAAAGTAGCTCTCTCTCTCTCTCTCTCTCCACCTCCTCCTTTATTCGAATCTCAAAGCAGAATGGATGGTGGCGGAAACATCCACACTCATACGTGTAAATACAAAAGTATTTTCGCTACTTTTTTCTATAAAGTTGAACAAAATTAAGAAGTTGGACTTAGACAAACAAAGAACTAAACTTATCCATGGGTGAAGGGAAAATGTGGGAGCGAATTCTGGCTCTCATGTGTGGGGCCGTATGATTGAAGGGTCCACCTGTTCAACTCTCAAAGTCACCCCTTCTAGAAAGAGCAGGGCACGAGCCACCATAAAAGCACCAAATGAGCATGTTTGGCTCAATGATTAAAACATTCAATTTAGCTTGTTTACCTTATTTGAATCATTCATTTATTCCCTAAAGTTGTTATGTTGTGTCAAAACATACATACGTTAAAAATTACTCTGATTTTAACTGGTTGGATCCACTTGTAGACTAATGGTGCAGTGCTGACTGGTCTGTAAAACAACTCGAATGTGTAAAATGTTTGGGTGTGTCCTCACCACTCGCGCGACCTGGTTGACATCTGTGCACACACAACCTGCCCTCCCCTAGGTGATGAATGGAGTGAACATTGTAGGCGAGCCTTACCCTTGCTTCCTTTGCTACTCCTTGACACCTTCTGTTCGTCTCAAAGCCACTATCTGTGGTCTCATAGAAACTAATAGCTTGACCAAAACATTGAATGTGTGTGTGCAAGTGATCTAGGACGGGGTTTGCAGGGGCAGGCGGACGGAGAGGTTGATCTAGTCGTGCGGATAGGGAGGGGACACATAACTGCTTTGCCCTTTCAAATTAGCATCTAACTAGATCATAAGGCACATCTGCCCAGCAAGTGGGACATCAGAATCGTGAAAAAACAACATTAATTGGGCTAAAACATTACACAATGTAGCAACTTCTGTCTACGAACGTTAGGTGAAAAGTGGAATTGGTTAACTACTAGGATACTCGTGGGCGGGCTAATATTGCTCATTTCAATCGTCTCATATCGTATATTCTATTTGCCAAAGTCACAATCGCACACGGATGGAGCTGAATAATCTGTTACTAAAATACATCCTCTCAAGAAGCCTTTCATCAGATCAGATGCAAGGCTGAAAAAAAAAGACCATCAATGAGCATCGATGCAAATGCAGCAGGAGGAAGTCGATGAGAAAACAGGGCTATCTGAACCGTCCGATTAAGATTCAAAGAAATGCAACAGGGAACAAAACAGCAAACATGGGTGTTGTGCGGCGCGGATGCTACACGTATTGGGGATTCCCCGCACGAATTCTGGCGCGTTGGCGGGGAGGGTGGGTCAGGGACGCGAGCACACGACGGAGGCTGTACCCATCCGATTGACAGGGCCAGTGGAGCCCCCGCCCTACCGTCCACAACTTTCGTCAGAATCTTTCGTTCTCGTCTTCTTCCTCCTCGCAAGATTTAATTCCCAATCTTTAAATCCCGCCACCGGCCACTCTCCGTTTGTTGGTTGATTGAGGAGACTGGGTAGCTAGGGCCTGCAAATGGAGGAGGAGGAGGAGGAGACAGGGAGGATGAGGGTGCAGCAGCACGTGACGGCGGCGGAGGAAGGAGGAAAGAAGGCGAAGAGGAAGCGGGGGAAGGTGGAGCTGAGGAGGATAGAGGACCGGACGAGCCGGCAGGTGCGATTCTCCAAGCGGCGGAGCGGGCTGTTCAAGAAGGCCTTCGAGCTCTCCGTGCTGTGTGAAGTAGAGGTCGCGCTTGTCGTCTTCTCCCCCGCCGGCCGCCTCTACGAGTTCGTCTCCTCCAATACCAGGCATGTAGTTTCTACTTTCTACAATCTACTGCACATAAATTCTCTGTCTCTCTCGTTATTATTCTTGCACACGTCCGTGTGGTTTCTGGTGGTGGTAGTACGTTTGCCTTTTTCGATTTTGCAATGGTGATCGATCTTGCTAGCTAGCGTCTGTTTTGATTTCACCAAGCAAGATTCGTCTAGAAAAGCGCCGCTGGCCTCTGTCGACAGGATTTAGGGGCAGGAGTTTGAGGTGTAATCTGTCGAACTGAACGATCTGTGCATACTTGTCCGCGAACACCCTATGTAGCTGCCGATAGCCATTCCAAAAAAAAGAAAATCTCTGATTTTATGTTGCATTTCATTATCAGACAAAAGGTGCTATTATGTGCACAGTCTGTGCCAAAGAGTATACGAGCTTTTTAATATTGCATTTGCATTTTCTTTTCGTATTGGAACACTTCCAAGTTTCTAATACTGCCAGCAACTAAATTTGCATGCTACCATGCTGTTGTAAGTTGTAATAGTGTCAGTGAACTTGTAATAGTATGCATGTCGCGGCAGGTATGGTGCTACCTGTATGACAATCTTGAATTAACACTGCATGCATGAAATATATATGTAACAACTTTGAACCACCACTGTGTACATTTATACCAAGTTGCTCACTTTGTGGAGATTGTCACAGATATGTATTGAGATTGCTAGCTCTTGTATTATTTGAAACTGATTATTCTTGTGGGATATAGTATGGATTGTGTTCTTGTTTGAAGATTATGTATATGCATGAAACATATATATATATGTGCAAATGCAAATTAAGGCATTTTGAACCACCAGTATTGTGCACATTTCTACATAGTTAACCCTGCTTCTATGAACACTATCAGACAAATATAGTTCTGATCGTGAGATAGTCCTTGTTTTTGTTGAAAATGATTCTTCTTCTGCGAACAAGTGTGGATTATGTTTTTGCATGAAGTTTATATACATGCATGAAATATATATATATGAAAATTAAGGCATTTTGAATCAGCATTTGTGTACATATCTACACAGTTACCACTCATTTTATGAACACTACCATACATATATGGTGATGTTTGTGAGATGTCCTTGTAATATAAACTGATTGTTCATTTTGTCCAAAGTAGTGCGCACATTGTATTCTTGTCTAAAGTTACTGGATTAGCTTTTAACCATCCAGACATAGTTTATTTTAACAAGTTTTAATTTTTGTGTAGTGTTGAGGAAATTTTTGGTCGATGTCGGGGCCTTTCCAACACGGCAATCGATCTAAATATTGACCCACGAGATTCTGGAGTTGATTACAATATGAAGGTGAGTGTATATGACAAGTTAATTGGAATTAACCAATTACTTTCTTGTCTAAGATTATGTCATCTACCAATTGAATGCATACATATCTACACTGTTGGGCGAATACGAGGCATATTGCACAAACGAGGAAACCATATTTTGAAAAACCCATTCTCAATTTTTTTTAAAAAACTAATAAAAATAAGAAATGGAGTAAGTTCAGTTTTTACATCATCGCAGTTGTTTGTTTGTGCATTTTGCACTTAATTTTTTTCTTCTTTCAAGTAGAATAGTTCGTATTTCACAGTGACTGTGTTTTGTTTTCCGATCTTCAGGTTATATATATATATTTGAAACTGATGGATCAATCCACACTACATTATGTGTATCAGCCATTAATATCTGAAATATTCATTTATGAATGTTGAATTTGAGATTAGGCACATCATGGTACTTAAGCACCTAAAAGATTAAGCGTTGAATTCTACCTGAATATTATCTGCGCTACACAATCTGATAAGACTCAGACTGAATGTTGTGTCGAAATTCGTATATGAATTGTCAAATAGGAGGAATACTCCTATATATGCGGGAGGCATACAAATGGTATGTTTTATTTGAGCCCACTTTCACCCTAGCTACCAAATATTTGTGGCATGTTTAGTTTGAGCCCGAGTTCAGACCACAGTGCGATGGATAGTTTAGTTATCCTAGCTGGCACGATGCATCCCGTGTAAGTTAAAGACGTTTACTTGTATGGGTTGAAAGACTCCAGAATTAAAAAGCATCTCCAAGTACACCACCTATCTTTGGTCCGAATTTGTTTATAGTTGTCCGCCCGGACGCCGCCTTGCAACCAGCGGCGGCTCCTAAGAGTAACCCAGTCGCGTTCTCCAACCGGCGTTGGATTGAATGTTCGAAGGACGCCTCCACTTCATGCTATGTTTCGGGCTCATCTATCGCGTCCTCTCAACTTGTTTTTATATTACAATAATTCTTTTATGTTTGTTGCATTTTCATTTAAATAGAGAGGAGAATACATTACACAAACTAATACATATTTTGGAACATGGTTAAAACATTACGAAATGAGGAAAACCTAACTAGTGGATGTACGTAGGTTTCGCCTTCTTCGCTACCAAGAAAGAACACTCTCAGGCACTCTCAGTCACCCAAACTGGAAAATCCAGCTGGCTCTGAGAGTGCTCGGTTATTGTTCTTCGATGCGCGCAGGAAGAACATATAGAAACCTACACTAGTGGCTTCAATTGGTCGGTGGCCATCTTCACTGTAAAGAAAGAATAGTCGTCATGTTCAATCATCGTCCTCTTCGTCGGCGGCGTGGTAGTGTCGGCGGCAGGACGTATCGTCGAACACATTCACGCTCACCTTGTCGTCGCCTTCGTAGCAGAAGCTGAGCACGCAGCCAGCTTTGAGGTCGCGGGAGCGCGATAACTTTTCCCAGCCGGTGTGGAGGTATATCTTGTCGCGCCCGTCGAAGAGCACATCCACCGGAGCCTCCCGCAGCTGCAACGCGGCCGGCTCGTTGCCAGCGATGAACTCGCCGAACTTGTCCGGCAGCCTCTGGATGCCGAGTGGGTCGTCATTGATCACGATGATGAACTCAAACTTCCACTCCTCAGAAGACGACGACGGCGCATGCGACAGCAACCGTGTAGGTGTTGTTGATCCAGCACGGCCGCCACGCCCGCGACCTCGACCTCGCCCTCTACCATCCATGGAATGTCCCCAACTCCTAAGATGGTGGCGGCTAGGGTTGGGGATTGCGGCGCAAGGGTTTGTGTGAGGGGCGGTGCGCGAGCACCCCATTTTATACGCCGGAGGGAGGCGAGGGAGCGGTGCCGCCCATTAACACCAGCACGGAGAGCTAGGCGCGACCAGACGTGTCGCCGCGCCTCTGGGGAAACTGCACCGTCGCTGCGCGCTATTAACTTCCGTCGCGAGGTAGGTGACGGTTGCGCGTCATTCATGTCTCAATGATGTGTCGGGCCTACCACTCCCCGCCTCGCTTTTCGCTCTATCTGGCGCACCCGAAGCGTCCCCTGTGGAGCGGGGATGGCTTCGAGGCGTCGGACACCGTACTGGGCCGCACATGGAGAAACGGCCCTTTGGGGCCTTCTTTGAGGCACCCGACCGGAGATGCTCTAACGGCATCTCCAGCGGGGCGACCCAAATGGTCTGTCCGAAACGGTACGCTCGGACGGGCAGACAACCCGTGCACGCTCCAGTCGCGCGATGCAAACAGACCGACTCGCGCGGACCGACACATCTGTGCCTTAAATTTGGGCCGATGATGCGTCAGGACAGACAGCGAGCGCGTCCTCTCTTGTCCTCCCTTTGGCCAACCTAGGCCCTCCTGCTAGTGGAATTAAAGCCATAGAAAAGAACTCGGCCCCAAATCCTTGCCCGTTGTCTCCGCCGCCACCCTTAGGCAGCGTCGTCGTCTGCGCTTTCGGTTGCCGTTGGCGTCAGCAGTTCCCAGTGGCCCGTGGTTCCCAGCAAATACACCAGCTTTTGCCGCCAACAACGCCATCGGCAAACATTTCCGTCCGGCTGCTTGGTCGGCTGGCTCGGCGGCACGCTCACAACTTGCTCGTCCGATCGTCAGAGCGAGTTTAAGGTATGAATCGCGTCCAAGTTTCTTCTCTACCGTTGCACCGGCTAGGGCATAGACGTTCAAGTCATCAAATAGCATTGTCTTGCGCAGATGAGTAGCAAGGCAATCGAATTTTTCTACAAGAATGTCATCGATTCATCGTCGGACAAGGAGTCCGATGGTGAGACCGAACTCTTGTTCGCCGTTGCAAGCATGGCGCACGACCATTATATGATGCTGAAGCACATAGGCGGGTCGTCGGTGAAGCACAAGGCCAACAAAGATCGAAATCGAGTCGGTGGACACACTGGCCTTATGCGAGACTATTTCCACCATACCAATTCGATGTACGACGCGAAGACATTCCGTCTCCGGTATCGGATGTCTAGAAAGTTATTTCTGGATATTCCTCATGGCATGAGGATATATGATGACTACTTAGATGCCAAGCTCGATGCTACCGATAAGGTTGGCTTTTCCTCGTACCAAAAATGTTCGGCTGTCGTTCGCCAGTTTGCCTACGGAGTACCTGGTGACCTTGTTGATAAGTACTTGTGCATGAGCGAGACCACTTGCATTGAAGCCATGTACAGGTTTTGCAACGTTATTATTGTGGTCTTTGGCAATTTTATCTAAGAGAGCCGACCACTGAAGACACCGCCCGCCTTTTGTCCATCAACGAAAAGAGGGGGTTTCCTGGTATGCTGGGAAAAGAACTGTCCTTTTCGTTGGCAAGGGATATTCAAAGGGCATAAGGAGGGATGCACGGTAATATTGGAGGCACTTGCGTCGCGAGATCTCTGGATTTGGCACTCATTCTTTGGCATGGCAGGATCCAACAATGATATCAACGTCCTTCAACGCTCCTTGGTGTTTGCTAGGCTTGCAGAAGGTAATGCTCCTCAGGTTTCCTATGAGATTGATGGTCATTCTTATGGCAAGGGTTATTATCTAGCTGATGGCATCTACCCTACGTGGACAACCTTGGTGAAACCCATGACCGCCTTCAAGCCGATTTGATTGAACACATGTGGACTCGTGCGGGAAACTAACCTAGCTAGTTTGTTTCTATATTCAATTTGAGTTGAATTATTTGTAAAACTATGTGGTGTGTGATTGTGAACTATTCTTCTTTGAACAATATTTATTTTTCTACAATTTAAATTGCCTTGTTATTTGGAAGGCAATGGGCAACTGGCTAGGCCTAGCCAAAGCCAGCGTGAACCGAATGGGTCGCGCCGATGTGCGTGTTGTCCTAGTAGGCCGGACAGGTACCACCAAACTGTCCGCCGGCCAACACAAACGGACAGAAACGAGCCATTTGGGTCAGCTTTTTGGGTCGGCCCGTTGGAGATACCCTAAAATATGTTTGTGGCAAAGAAAAAATTGTTAAACTTCAAACTTTTTTATCTCGAGAATACAACCTAAAAGATGTATTAGATATATAAAAGAAAGAGTAAAGAAGCACAGTACAACACCGCAAGCGGCCAGGTTATGTTGCCAATATAGGGTGGCAGCTCCCGAGCATAAGCCTATTCTCCTAACTGCCACCGCAACTCCATCGGCTCCGAGAAGCCAAAACTGTCGGTATGAAAGACATACTTTAATTGATGAACATAACTAAAAACATACTAAACATAACTAACTTTAACTAAAACATAACTAAACTCAACTAGGCGGCCTCCTAGTCGATGAAGATGTAGTTTATTAGCCTAGATGATTATCTACTTCTACGTCGGCGGAGAAGCGTGAGTTCACCCACCGGTGGCGTGCGCTCCTCCAAGAGGTGCTAGTACATATGCTCCTCAGTTTGGGCATCCCAACGCCGGTTTGGAAGGCTCACGCTGTTGTGCATGAACCATGTTGGTAGCTCTGCCATGAAGAAGTTGTGGCCGGATCTCGTGCTCGCGCTCGAAGACATTATCCCACTATGGTGAGTTGAAGTTTTTGAACGCTCGCTTCTTCGGCGTCATGTCTCATTGTCGGTGGCACCGAAACCCTGTTAGGTTTCATGTGCGACCCCGACAACATCTTCACGTATGATCTCCAAAGCTAGTCACATTGCTCCTCTATTATGGGCCAGCACCACCGCTCATCAGCCGCTGATGACTCGGAGTTGTGGAAGCCTTAGCAGCGCGAGACACCTTCCCATTGGAAACTTGATGACACCGCTGCGCCGGAGCTGCATATGTGTGGTTCAAGCCGTGGGAGCCATCGTGGTGTCGTGAACAGCCGTTGCTAGAACTACCGTTGCCAGAGTTGTTGGCCCCATCATTCTCGTTCATCCAATTTACCATGGCGCAGAGGGGGCTACAGTTTTCTATCGTTCAATGGTGGCAGAAATGGATAGAAGAATACGAGGGTTGTGGCCGGGGTCCTTTTTTATTTGGCCCCCTTGGGGTAGGTGAGCGGTGGGAAAGCTAACAAAAGGGGCCCACGTGGACAGTAGACATGTTGTGCCATCCCCAAATCCATCCCCAAATCCATCCCAAATATGCTTCTTGAATGGGGGCTGCTGTGTTGTCCACGGACCGCAGACATCACATAAGGGCCACCGTTTGGTGAGGGTGCTTCAAGATTATAGTACTTGATGGGGTCCGATGGGATGCCCCAATGAAGATGCCCTAAGATTCTTCCAAAGCTTGTCGGAAGCTATCTCTAGTTCAGAAGAAAGGATTTGCAAATCAAGTAATCAAGGGACCCATTTGTCGACGCATGAGATGTTTGTGCAACAACATGACTCTCGTTAAAACTGGAAGCAATTGCCGCCTATTTTTATTTCGAAATGGAGGTTAAGACACCCGACATGTGCATCAAAATGAAGCACATTACTATTTTCTTACATTATTCGGCAAAAGATGACAAGGCAAATTGTCGAGACCGTGGGAACATGGTACCCATGACCGCAATAAGTGTGAGCCTCCCCGCCAACCCAAGTACCGCATGAAGAGATAAAATGAGGCAACGTGCCATCCTTCGTTTGGCAATTGGTAGCTGAAAGGAACCAAGCGCTACCTGAAAGCCTCGACTGCACCAACGAGGCTAAACCCCGAGAGCGGGTTGTCACCAATGATAACGTCCCCGAGGGAAGGTGGCATCACCACTAGGACGTGTGGTATGAAAATCCTACGACGTTAGGTGCACTGATAACAAGAAATCCGGTGCTGACACGACGAGTCAAAAGGTGTCTTCCATGCAAGCTCACGTCGATCTTGCATGGCCATGTTTCCCTTCACACGTAGGTTCAAGTTCCCTTCCTTCTGGCAAGGGCCACGTCGTTTGGCGTGCGCCATCACATGAGCTTCGCATGACGTGTGGGGGCACGTTTAGGGCACCTGACGATGCAACAGAATGCCTCCTTCGGGTATAAAAGGAGGAGGGAAGCTATCTTCTTGGATACTCAACCAGCCTATCCCGGCAAGTCAAGTTCATCATTGTAATCCAGCAAAGCCACCAATCAATTCAGACAAGCAGGACGTATGGCCTTTAGCTCGCTAGGGCGGCCTGAAACTGGGTAAAAATCGCTCATGTGATTTTCCGGATCGTCTTGCCACCCATATCGAACCAAAAGGGGGTGGTCTCGCCCCCCGTGTACGAGAACACCACTCGGGGCATCTAGTGCGATAGGTAGGGGCGCGGGAACTTTGGATCTTCTTCACTTTCGGTGTGAATGGCTCCATATAGGACATCTAGAGTCGTGTGACCACGCGTTCTCAAACGCAGGATGCTAGAGGTTGGCTGGGCACTCCACCTGTAGAGGCTTCAACCAATACCTTGTCACAAAGGTAGCCAGCACCACCAACAATCATACACCCACCCAGACATTGTGGAAAGTGTTCACATTCAAGGACCACTCACTCTTAGCGGAGCCTCTGCCAAAAGAGGTATGCGTCAACGCACCCGTGACGGAGCCACGACCGACGGCTAGAGGGGAGCTCGCACGACCTCCAGACGCTCAACCAGAGGAAATGCAAGAAACCAAACGGTAACTAGGCAGCACCCATCCTTCCTTGCTGCTCTGGGGCACGCATCTGCACTCTCCGGTTCGTCAAGTCAGTGGGGCAAGAATGATGAGCAGAACAACCAATTGAGAACTCTCCACCTTGCTAGCAGTTGGGGGATGACAATTCCCCGAGAGGACATCCTCACACAACACCACTTCCCTGTCCCCACGAACCAGGGAGAGTAGCATACGAGGAGGAGGAGCGGGCGTCTACCCGCCTCTGCCTCACCCTCATCAAGATGAACGGATCGGGGAAAGAAGCAAACGTGGAGGTGGAGCAGGTGTCTACCTACCTCCACCTCACCCTCAGCCAGTTGAACATCCACACCCAATAGGACCAGCGGGCGTGTCGCACACTAACGGTCGTGTGCAAGGTAACGCAACACAACAAAAGCTCGAGTGAGCAATGCCAACCGAGGAGGTGAGTCTTCGCTCTTGAACATCGTCCATGGCCCCGGCGATGCTTGGGATGCTGCATACACCTTGCCAGATTTCCCGCCACAACATGACAAGGAACGCACCCGATGGGCCGACCACATCACCAAGCTCATAGACTACGCCCACCAACACCAAAAACATGCACGCTCACATGTCACTCCCTTTCCACCACCTGCTAGCACCAACCAAGAGAGGCGCATCTCCACTTTATGGATCGACGGCTCATCGACGAGGGTCGTGGGGAGAGGGCTAGGATGAAAACTACAACAGGTCATCCCAAGAGCGCAGACAAAGACCAAAGTACCCCACCAATGATGATTTCATCGAGTTGTTTGACCCCATTCGAAATAGCATGCCATCACGATTCGGATGCCTTCCATAGTATCACCTCAGAAATGAGCCCGAGCCAAGAAACTTATACCGCGAGGATGGTTGTCTAGCCTTTACCCCGGAACTACGGAGGGTTTTCTAGGCCACTAAGTTTAGAACCGACATACGTGTCACGTATGATGGATCCACAAGTCAGAGAGAATTCTTGCAGCTCTACTCCACCGCAATCGTTGCGACAGGTGGAGACGACAAATCTATGGACAAATGGTTGCTATGGCCTTGAAACCAAATGTGCGGATGTGACTAATGAAACTCCCAAGAAGCTCGGTCATATTGTGGTCATACATGTGCAGTCAGTTCATTAACACATTTCAAGGGGGATGCCAATGCGCTGGCATGCCCCTCGACATGCACAACCTGGTGAAGAAGCCCAAAGAAAGTCTCTGAGAGTTCATCATGTGGTTCGATCAATTCGCACACACACCAAAGAGATAAACAAAGGCAGCGAGCCCCTACGTTTGGCGGTTGAAAAGGAGCCAAATGTTTTCGGGAAGTTCGACTACCCCAGCAAGGCTAAACCCCCCCCCCCCCAGAACGGAGCGTCACCAGTAACAACCATCCTTGAGGGAAGGTGGCGTCACCCTCAAGATGCGTGGCAGGAAAGTCTTGCAGCGCCAGGCACATTAACAACAAACAACACAAAAGGCACTGTCAACGCAAGCTAATGAGCGACCTCGTATGGCCAGGTTTTGCTCAACATCGGTTTGAGTTCCTTGCCTTCTAGCAAGGGCGACGTTGTCTATCGTGCGCCACAACGTGAGCTTCACGTGACCCGTGGGGTACGCGTGTAGGGCATCCAACGTTGCAACAAAATGCTCCATTGGGCAGAAAAGGAGGAGGCGAGCTACGAGCAAGGGAGGTCGGAAACCCTAGAGATTGATCTCTAAGAGAAGAATGTCTTCTCTCCTTAACTTAATCTTCCCGGAGAGAACTCGACGAGCCTATCCGGCAAGTCGAGTTCTTCATTGTAATCCAGCAAAACCACCAATGAATTTAGATAAGCGGGATGTAGGGCCTTTAGCTCACAAGAGCAGCCTAAACCTAGGGAAAAATAGCTCGTGAATCTAGAATCGAAAGGTTTTAGGCTTAGTAGAACTAAAACTGAATACATGAGGTGCAGTTTCAGTTCTACTAGGCACGAGGAGGGAGAGGTTAACCTTGATGGGCAGGTGGTATCGGAGAGAGACACTTTTCGATATTTGGGGTCCATGTTGCAGAAGGATGGCGATATCGATGAAGATGTGGGCCACCGAATCAAGGTTGGTTGGATGAAGTGGCGCCAAGCTTCTGGCGTACTCTGTGACAAGAGAGTGCCAGAAAAGCTAAAAGGTAGGTTTTATAGGACAGCTATCCGACCTACGATGTTGTATGGCGCGGAGTGTTGGCCAACGAAGAGACGACATATCCAACAGTTAAGTGTAGCATAGATGCGCATGTTGAGATGGATATGTGGCCACACAAGAAAGGATCGGGTACGGAATGGCGATATACGGGAGAGAGTTGGGGTAGCACCGATTGAAGAGAAGCTGGTCCAACATCGTCTCAGATGGTTTGGCCATATCCAACGGAGGCCTCCGGAAGTGCCAGTGCATAGCGGATGGATAAAGCGTCCTGAGAATGTTAAGAGGGGTCGTGGTAGACCAAACTTGACATGGGAGGAGTCCGTTAAGAGAGACCTGAAGGTTTGGAATATCGACAAAGATTTAGCCATGGACAGGGATGCGTGGAAGTTAGCTATCCACGTTCCGGAACCATGACTTGGCTTCGAGATCTTATGGGTTTCAACTCTAGCCTACCCCAACTTGTTTGGGACTGAAAGGCTTGGTTGTTGTTGTTGTGTGAGATTTTTATGGTCGTCTTGCCGCCCCTTACCGAACCAAAACGGGTGATGTCACCCTCGATGTTATCCGAACGCACCCCCGACACGAATAAAAAGATCAACCCGAAGCCACCTTAAAGCTATAAGATTAATGAAGGGGTGGCCATGATCAGGGCCAGGTGCCTTGATCTCACACCTACGCACACCATCTAAAGCTAGAGGCCTCACCCAACAACGATCCAGAAGCACAACCGGACTACAGACCCTTCGCGCACACCGCATGCGCTTGCTCCTGAAGTTGCTACCGTCTTCCACAAACCCATCTTCACGACAAGGGTTAATGCATTGACTTTTCCAGGCATGACGTCAATGCCACCATGATGTTAGACAATGCCACTTCCATGCGTGCATCCGTCCCAAGACCCCGCTGCACCAGACTACCAAGGCTCGTCGTCTTCGGTGCGAAAGAAAAACACGCTATGCGACCTAAGCCCCCTCTATCCAACAGAAGCTCTAAAACAATGCCCTCGAGAGAGATAGCTGAGCTGAGCTTCACCATCATCCGACCCGAGAGACCTAGATCTAGGGTTTCCCCAAGTGTAACCCAAGCGAGGAGACGAAAGTTGCAACATCGATGCCTTCATCAAGGCAAATGAATAAACACGCCCGATCGCCCACCATTACCAGAGTTGGAACTCCATTTCCATCGGCATCCACACCTTCCCTACTCGCAGCCGGCCACATCACCGCCTAGTGACGCTAGCTCCCAACAAAGTCGTTGTTTGACCCGAGGTCTTGTCGATGATAGATTTGGGCGGGTGCCCACACCCACGGCCCACGTCTCCGACCGCCATGGTCATCCCCCACACGCGACAGTGACCAATGGGTAAGGTTACAACCATCGCTCGTCCCGACCACCGCGATTAGATTCTGCCATTGATGTTGCCCCATCAGCCCCAAGGAAGTCGTTGTTGCCACCGTAGTCAACACCAGCGGTGACGGCAGGGAGGGTCATTTGGGTGTGCTCTTGGCAGCTAGGGTTAGGAACCCTAACGTCGCCGTGGGGAAACAGCGATGTCCCCTTCTTTTCAATCGTCGCCACAAGAACAACACCAGTAGTATTGCGAGATGAGTAGCCGGAGGAGGCATGTGACTAATAGACTTAAAATATTAGGCGACGTTAGATAAAAAGAGACCTAAAAGGAAGCTAATCAACATCAATGCAGGTGGCGTACCATGAATCATGCGAAGGTATCTTAATGCCTTAAAGTTGGACATGTTGTATCACCTCTACATCACGGGAAGCACACGCCAGCGGGCGCGTGCACACGCAGATGAGAGAACGGTGTAGCAGCGCCTATCCTCTGCCTCATGGTATCCGATGATCCAATGGCAATAACGAGCACGTGAGCTAAAAAATAATGAATCGAGAGATGAGAGAAGACGGAGAGGAAGTGCGGACAGAAAGCACAGAGATAAAAAAGCAACGTCATAAATTTATGTGTGCGGCAAAGGAGTAGAGACAAGAGAGCGAGCAGAAAACCTTTCAGCGCAAGGACCCATGGCGCGATTGGTCTAAGAGTGGACCACACACTGGGAGAAGCGGAGCTCACGCGGATACCCAAACTCTCTCATTGAGAGCATGTCTACCTGAAGTTCATGAAGCGAGGGCCCGAGCGGGGGTGGGGGCTAGCATCCAACAACGGAAGGTAGGATACACTCTAGTGGGAAAGGCGCGCGGAGGGGGGGGATCTTATGACACAACATGCAATGGGGTTGCAGCCAGGAGACAGGGGCACCGAATGGCTTCACATGTTTTCCTAGGATACGTGGATAGCCAAGTCGATGAAACATTCAATAGCTCTTATTTACTCTAGTAGATGAATAGGAGGAAAAGTAGATCAAGGGGAGGAGGAGAGGAGACATGGAGGATCTAGCAGTGGGTAGGGCCTTAATATACCTATGGCCGTGGATTAGGTGATACGTGGCATTTTGTAGCCTTCGTAGGCCAACCAAATTTTCTTACTCGCATATGGCTTAATTTATTGTAAGTTGCATGTGATGGAAGGCACGTCACATCTGCCTTTTTCATAAAAGTTGTAGGTGAACCTTATATCCATGGCGGTTTTGTTTAACGAATTGTTTGTGGTTTATAGTTATTGCATAAGTTTTTCCCTATGGGCTTGCCATTTGGCATTGTCGGTGCATATTAAACCTTGTGGAAAGTAAGACGAACTCATCACATATGAAAGCATTAAAGATTTATAGTAAATACCAAAGAGCTTCAAGGAAACCCATATGGGTTTTACTCAATCTACTTTATGAACACACATTATTAGTGTGCAAAAATCTATGTACGGGATATATCTACCTGGAGAAGTAAAAGGATAGCTATCACCTTTTCCATAAGGTACACTTGTTACATAATATAATTACACTGTAGTTAAGCCTTTGCTTGGTAGTAGTATACTCTATTATTGCTAAGTGAAGATCAAAATACTAGATAAATGAAATAATAGCTTAAAACATAAACAGACAATAAATACATGACTAAGGAGAATGAGTGTAGTGTCTTAGGCTTTGATTTCACTAGCACTAGCAAGGCAATTAGGATGCGATATTGTAACTACGTTATAGGTTTCCATGGATGTCATCATGTCTAATTATCTCATGTAAGTTGTGACATTCTTGATATACACAGGCGCAAAATATCCTAAGGCCATAAGACCGGATCATGGAATTAAGCTCTATGAAGAATAAGCATTGCTCATTACACGAAATATGCTCCTCATAGCATGGCCTATCACTTCCAAGATCTATCAATCCATACATACATATCTATCTAGCTACTATGTGTGTAGTCTCATTCAAAGGCTGGACTCACTAACCTAATCTAGGGATTGAATATCTACAATCACTATGATAAGTAATACCGAGAACAAGAAAAACAAAGTAAAAAAGCATTGCGACCTATTAATGTTATACCATATGTCAACCTAGAACCGAGATAATTAATCACTCAAGCATATATAGATCATTCAAGAACATAAATTATAGAGAGATAATACATTGAAGTCAACTGCATGCAAAGTGTTACAAAACAAATAGCAAAGGAGAATGATGGGAAAGTTACTAATTCGATTCTAAAAAATAGATAATAGATATGGGATTTCTACTCAAATTGTCCCCGTGAGGGAAATGTAGTGGTAGAAATGAAAAAGGCCTATGTCTGCAAACCCTAGGGAATCCGTCGGAATTCTGCTTCATTTGTTTCTTTCAACTTAATTTGATCACGAGGTTGAGGTATCGGTGACATGAGTATGCGTAATTGGGCCTACGGTTTGTGTCACCCTGGTGCGTATTGTAAAGAAGCTCGTGATGATGGAAGCCGAAGCCCACAAGATGAAGCTTGCCAAATAAGGAAAGGCCCACTACGGAGCCGACATATTTCTAGTAAGGCAAGAAACATATGTAAACCGACCCGAGTTGGACTCTGAGACCTAGCCTCCAAAATAAAGGCTAGGAGGAGCCATCGGGAGATCGTGAAATCTTTGCTATATACCCTAGCTTGTTCTAGTTTATGGCGCTTTAGCCTCATAATCAATCTGTCGGATAAGCCTTGTTTGTCTTACCAATCGACAAAACCACCAACGCACCACCTTTCCCCGAAACCCTAAGTCCATATACATGGACATTGCCGAGGTCATCCCTCATCAATCGGGGTTGTATTCTTGGACATGCTTTGTGTCTCCTCAAAACTAGAGGTGGATACCTCATACATGATGAATATAAAGACCTCTTCCCTCTCCATCTTCGATCTCTTCACCTTTTTTATTTAATGATAAGTAGGCCGAGAACATCATCCACTACATTCTTTATCTTACCACAAATCCAAGGAAGAAAACTACATCCATGTGAGAAATTCCTTGCCGTAACATACCTTTGAACTGGAAGTGTGTCCTTGTGTCTTGTTTTTGTTTTTGTATTTCGGTTGGCACATCTGGGCAACACCTGCTTAGCGCCCTTGCTGCTACTTTTCTCATTAAGTTGCTCTCTCCTTTTAGAGGTGGGGAGACTCTGACCAAAGTGATGGTGGAGTCGTAATTATGAGATCCATAACCTCCAAAAGTTAGATATTCTATTTGCATATTGCAGACACATAAAATGAAGTGTGCCATGGTGATGTATCGAATGTTCATGTCTTCTACAAATTGTTCTCAAGTTGAGGAAGTGAGATATTGCCAAATTATCTGAGAAAATTAGCCCAAGTGTATTCAATCTCATGAGAAATCGACATTATTATTTTTCATGCGACTCTATTGTCACTTCATGTAGCTACGATCGCACCCCAATGCAATTTGGCAATATCTCACTTCCTCAATTGATAGGACTAAAACACTAAGGATTCTCAATATGTATACTCCAAACTATAATAAGCTGAAGTATTAAAAAATAAAAAGTACTTCATATAAGAATTAATTGATTTCTTGAATACCAGTGGCTTCACAAGTACTGATTTAGAGTTTGTTGTCCTCAATCTAATACACATGATGCGGCTTCGCAAATAATGTTACCTCCCAAGATAATTGCAACCTCGAACCAACAATCAATCAAATACTAATTGCATTACACACAATTTAAGTACTTACAACCATCATGGAACTCATGATGATGATGATGAATGGTCTTAATGGATTAGGAGCGATGGAGGCATGAATCTTGATGTAGATGGTGGCACTAACATCATTGTGATGTTGACATGGATGAAAGCGGTATGGTCAACTAGTGGGCGATGAATAGGTGACTAAAATATTTTCCTATCTTTTCCAATTTTTAGTCTTTGACAAGAAACAAGGTTTCCTAGATGTGCAATTAGATGAAAAACCATATAGGTCAAACATACACAAAGCAAGTAAACAAGATACACGTAAGTAAATGATAGAAAAAACTGCAATGGAGACACGAGGATATAATCTGGTACTTCCTTAGTTTCGAGGAGAAGTACGTCTGCTGGAGAGGTGTGGCGACATGAAGCCCACCAATGCCACAAAGGCTCACCTTATTCTCCTCATGGTCATGCCACAATGGAGATCACATGATCCACCGGTTGTGGCCTTGAAGGTGGCGTATGAAACCTTTAAAAATAAGTTTGGGGCAATCTCCACAACTCAATTGGAGGCTCCCGACGTGACCAAGAAGCTATACGCCATGATGATTGAGCTTCACAGATGACCACTTATGTCTAGGCTTCTAAAGAACCCAAGAGTAACAAGATCCATGAGGGATTGCAAGGGGAATCAAATTTTCCTTTGGTGAATCAATATATATAGAACTCCTCTACCAAATCTCAAAGTCTCAAGGAGTTTGAAGCACTTGGGTGATGGATCTAGGAGTTTGATATTGGGAATCAATGGAGGAGAGAGTGTGGAATTCGTGCACCTTCCCAATGGGGAAGATGGCCATATATGGGCTCTCCCGCATTTGAACGCTACACATAGCCCGCGTCTAGTAAGACCAATCCGATCTAGGTTCGACTAGGTGACTATGGGGAACATGCAATGTCCGGACTTAGGTCGGACCCTATCCATACTAGTTTGAGAATGGAGGTTTAGATAGCCACAAAATGAAGCGAAAAGAAGGTTCATTAGGCTCTTTTGTGGGTTGATTCCATTATTTCTTTCTAACACGGACCCGCTCTTAATAGTACATGTTTCCTAGAGACTCAAGCAAATAAAAAGCATCGGGAATCCGCTCTTTTCTCGTAATGCTTTGAGGGGTCTCTGACCCTCTTGCTCATTCTTGAATGTACCTATCATACTCAAGAAAATGGTTAGTCCGGAAAATGTGTTTTCATTAACACCAATACACTTAAAGAGGAAAATGCACTTTTAATGGCCTCAGTGGCTCTCTTTTTCATCGTCCTCCTTGGTCCTCTAATCAAGGAGTTAGATGGCTCTTAGGTAGATAATATAGGCACAACTTCCAGTGATTCTAGAAATGATGAGGTGGAGAATGGTGTGTGCTTCGTTAATTACGCCAAACTAACATAAAGACAAAGCCAACTATATGCTTCAGTGATCCTCCTCCACTCCTTTGACAAGCCAAATTAATATTTGTACTAAACTCAACCAAAAGATGAGTACAAATGAACTCATAAAATGTTCACATGTCAAATACATAAACTCGGTAATTGTGCATGTAATGTATAAAAAGATCGGTAATTTTGCATGTAATGTATAAAAAGATTACAATATAACATAATATGAAGAGCTTTATTGCGAGAATATGCAACACTAAGTTCCTATGTGCACTTTTGATGCATCAAATGCTTAGTTCGAAAATGCCACGGTGTTAGAGATAAAGGATGTCCTAGCTGAAGGCCTTTCTTAGTTTGAAAAAATGGCCCGACATCATCGCTCACTTGATCCCTAACGATTTGGCAAACTATCTCACTTACTTTTCCATGAAAGATGTGCCTTGCTCTATAGGGGGATGCTGAATCGATGGACAATGAGCTCAGATATGAACTGGATCACCTCTTTGTGGGTCATGTTCCTCAGAGGTACTTCTTTAGACCATTTAGTGAAGTAGTCAGTCACCGCCAATACAAACCAATGCCCTTTTGATATATCAGGGCGGTTCATGGCAATGAAGTCAACCCGCCAACCCCGTAATAGCCACAATTTTATAATTGGATTTAGCAATGAAGTTGGCACTGACTAAGTATCTCTAAACTTCTGGCAGGCTTTGAACCCCTTAGCACATCCCTAAAGGAACCGGTGGAGCCTATGGATCTTATTGTGCCAGTTGTCAGTTGTTGTGGACCTTCTATGCTTCTACTGCCAAATGCGAGCCACCAAATCATAAAAACCTTCACCCTTTAGCCAGCCTAGTGTGAATTTGAATAGACGGTGATCATCAATATGTGAAGTAGTTTCAGCATCAAGAAATAGTGGTGGCACGATAAGAACCACTCTAGTGCCCAAACTAACATAATTGTGAACTTGTGCACCTGATCCATGCTCATGTGGACCTGGTCAAGAGTTTCATGTGTGGGGTTTTCCAACAAAATCGCCAAAAGCATATGGCCATCTGACTGACGGAATTTTCTTGTTTCTTTATTTTATATAAGATGACTAGCATCTCCACTAATCATGCAAGTTGAGATGTTCTTCATAAGATGCCATTAACTAGACCTTATGGATATTATCATCGATTCAATAGCAAAAATTACAGAGTTGGATGGAGGGACATTCCCTTGGATTATTATTTTACTATGAAGATCGCGGAAGTTGCACTTATAACCTCATATTGGTAAGTTCATGGTTCGGAGTCTAGAAATAAAATGGAAGGACTTGTCTCAATATGTCATTTCAGAAGTTGCCACATCTAGCTACCCAAATGTGGTCTTTGCAAGCTAGAAAGAATTCTTGTGTTTTCTTTTGGATAAGGGAGATTTTAAAGTCTGGACAATGATCCAAAGTGAAGAGGGCCAAAATCCTAGGACATCCCGAAATTCCATGCGTCTTATGAGGCAACACCTAGGCCACCATAAACCGAACTCATCCTCGTGACCTTCCCCTCCCATTGTCTCTCCCTTCGGTTGCTCTGATAAGCCAATTTGCAAACTTCTCCATGGGTGTTCTCACCCTTTCCTCTCCATTGGTAGCACCCAATTGCATGGTCTAGTGTTGGCTGAAGGTGACTCTTGAGCAAGCACTATCTCAGCAAAATCCTCCTCTACCTTTCACCTCATGTAGAGGCAGCTGCTCTTCTATCCACAGAAGACCACTCACTTCGCACTGCGGAGGGCAACTCATCTATGCTGGCGGCTACGTGTCCTGACCCCCCTGCCCTCCTCGGTGTCTAGCAACATCTCTCTCTGATTCTATCGTCGGTCACCCTCCTTGGTAGATACAAGTGCAACCATTCTTCTCTTCGCCTCCTTGCTCATGCGGTATTCTAGGATCCTTAAAGTGGGCTCATACACTTCCCTTCCCCACCAACATTGTTTGTTCCTCGTCTTTATTTGACATCTTCTTCCTTGGGCTTGCAACCCCTTCCTTTTTGCTATATAGATGCCACATCTAACCCTTTGTGGTGTTATGTGTTCAGCCCAGATGAGCACCTTACTTATTCCCTTTGCTATTACTTCTCGCAGTAGCCTCTTCATGTGCTTTCCTACTTTCCCTTGTTTGCTGCCCTTGTGCAATATTGTGTTATCTCCATCAAATGCCTTTATTTTTCTTTATTTTCTCCACTTTACAGGATCCTATAAAGACGGGTTAGTAAGGCATTGGGGTCATCATGGTAGTATTCCCTCCGCCTAGGCGTTGTCCCTGTGGAGGGCAAGTGGAGAACTTTAACAAGAGTAGCTACCATATGTTCCTCTTCGAATGGCTCATTATGGGTTGACGAGACCTTAGATTCGTACTTCTTGGATCTCCGCGTTCTCATGTTGTGGTTCTCCCTTCTTTGAGGCCCCCACCCCCAGAGTTTGAGCGGGGGACATCGACAAGAGATGCAACTAGATGGCTAGGTCCGGCAAGTTTGATGGAGAGTAGCAATGTTGGATCTCTTAGCGCAAAATCGGCAAGTAAGGCCTCTTGGCGGTGTTACATATGAGCGTTTTAGAAGCATGCTTTGTATCGGTGGGATACCCAGGGGGTAGGCCAAGACGGCAAGATAAGGAAACAACCCAACCTACACATGACAATTTTCTGAACCGCATCAAGACCTACTCCACATGGATGGACTATCACCCAGACTTTAGGTTCCCTAAGAATCATCGGCTAGCCATTTGACTTATCATCAATACGGTGTTACTATAGCGCATCAATACAAGCACATAAAGTTAGGAGTTTTCACTTGGCTCACTATGCCTTAACTCGGGTGTTACTTCATGTAATTAACACTAGTAACTCCCCACTCAGCCATTATTGTAAACTGGACATTCTATCCTATACAAAGCACATACCAGGATCCTATTAGAGAGGCCTCCATGGAAACTGGAGAGCCTCATAGACTCTCTCACGATCTCACGCACACTCGCATATTCGCGAACCCTTGTAATCCTCAAGATACACCTAATCAAGATCAGACAAGCATGAGTAGGGTGTTACCTCCAACAAGAGGACCTGAACCTGGGTACATCACGTGTTATCCCATACCCTGATGCCTTTTTGTTTCCTTGCCTCACAGATCCTCTCTCTAAGCCATCCCCTATGCCTAATATCGGGAAAACACCAAGGCACTTTCATTACGGAAGTAAGGGTAGACCTTAGCATTTATCTTCTTTCTTCGCACTGTTGTTTAGTACGGTTGTTATTTTCGATAGCCCTCTATGGTTGGGTTGCTTCTTTCTCATGTTGTGGTTCTCCCTCCTTTGAGGCTTCCTCCTCCCAAAGTGTGAGCGGGGCACATCGACAAGAACTGCAATTAGATAGCCAAGTCCAAATGGTTTGATGAAGACTAGAAATGTTGGATCCCTCAGCACAAATTTGGCAAGTAAGCCTCTTGGAGTGTTACATCTGAGCGCTCTGGAGGTGATACCTTGGGGTAGGCCAGACAAAGAAACAACCCAGCCCTACACATGATGATTATGCGAATCTCATAAGACCTAATCCTCCACCTAGATGGACTAGCACCCGAACTTCAAATTCCCGGAGAATCATTGGCTAAACAGTGAAGTTATCATCAATACGGTAATACTACATCGCATCAATACAAGCGTTACTCCTGAACATAAAGTCAAGAGATACCATTTGGCCCATTATGCCTTATGTGGACAGAGGTGAGGGCCTAACCTGAGGTAGAAGGAGGCTGCAGGGAGGAACTCTCTCTTCTTAGGGTTACAGAGATAGAAGCACCTTATATAGGTCAGGACTGGGCTGCGCCAGATCGGCCACAACAGAGAACAAGAAGACAGCCCAACAAATACACCAACTGTTATCCAACACTCCCCCTCAAGATGGGTGATAAATGTCAACATCTCCATCTTGGCGCAGGCAAGATTACACTCCTTTGATCCTAGTCCTTTTGTTAAACAGTCTGCCACTTGTCGTCCCGATCTCACATAAGCCAATGAGATAATCCATGCATCAACCTTTTCTTTAATAAAGAATCTGTCTATCTCCACATGTTTAGTTTGCTCATGCTGGATAGGGTTGTTTGCTATGTTTATGGCAGACATATTATCACACCACACTTTCAAGCTTCCTTTCCTTAAAATTTTCAGCTCCCTTAGAAGGTTTCGTACCCACAACATTTCA
The DNA here is from genome assembly GCF_022539505.1 of Lolium rigidum. Taxonomy (NCBI): domain Eukaryota; kingdom Viridiplantae; phylum Streptophyta; class Magnoliopsida; order Poales; family Poaceae; genus Lolium; species Lolium rigidum. Next base: position 103,498,577 of record NC_061508.1, on the reverse strand, counting down.
CCCAGTCCTTGTGACATAGCTCTGTACTCAGCTTCGGCTGTTGATTTCGAGACAACATATTGTTTCTTACTTCTCGATGACACCAAATTTCCTCCAACAAAAACAAAATACCGTGAGGTGGATCTTCGATCATCTAAGCAGCTAGCCCATTCTGCATCACAATATCCATCTACATTTAGGTGTCCATTACTTTTAAACCACAATCCTTTTCCCGAAGTGCCCTTCAAGTATCTCAAGATTCTTTGAGTTGCTTCCAAGTGTCCATCTCTCGTGTCATGCATATAGTGACTCACTACACTCACTGCAAATGATATATCTGCTCTCGTGTGGCATAAGTATATTAGTCTTCCAACAAGTCTTTGATATTTCTCCTTGTCTATGGGTTCACAAGACTCTGCTGTGATTTTATTATTTTGGTCAATAGGTGTTGAAGCCACTCGGCACCCCAACATGCCCATATCATCTAAGAGATCCAATGTATACTTTCTTTGAGATAGTGATATCCCTTTTGACGATCTTGCGACTTCTATTCCAAGGAAGTATTTAAGTTTTCCCAAATCTTTCACCTCAAAGGCTTGACTCAAGCATCCTTTCAGTTTTGCGATTTCCACATCGTCATCTCCCGTGATAATAATATCATCAACATACACAGAAAGGATAGTGATTTTCTTCTCAGAAAGGTATGGTCTCCATTGCATTGACCATATCTCATGCCACACACCACTTGTCTAAACCTGTCAAACCAGGTCCGTGGAGATTGTTTGAGACCATATAGAGATTTCTTCAGTCTACATACCTTCCCTTTAGTTTCAGGTCTGACAAATCCTGGTGGCATCTCCATATACACCTCCTCTTGAAGATCACCATGCAGAAATGCATTTTTGACATCAAGTTGATGCAAGGGCCATTCGAAATTTGCTGCACAAGAGATCAATATTCCGACAGTGCACATTTTTGCCACTGGTGCAAACGTCTCATCATAGTCAATGCCATAAGTATGACTATATCCTCTTGCCACAAGTCTTGCCTTATATCTCTCCACTTTTCCTTCTGCATTTTATTTTACAGAATCGATCCACTTACAGCCTACTGTATTCTTTCCTTTAGGGAGATATGTCAACTCCCATGTTTTATTTTTCTTCAAAGCCTCTAATTCTTCCATCATTGCATTGCACCATCTCGGGTCCAACCTGGCCGCCTTCCAATCCTTAGGAACAAATACAGTTTGCAGCGAAGCAACAAAAGCCCGAAAAGAGGGTGACAATGCCTCGTAAGAAATATAATTTCCTACGTCATGGTCATCATAACTAAGTCGCTTTGGGGGCCAAACTTTCCTTATCCCTTTCCTTATTGCAATTGGAAAGTCTAGGCTATTATTGGACTCAGTCTGAGATTGATTCTCCTCAGCAGAATCTACACTTGTGCTTCCTTGATTTTCAGGTCCAATGGGTTGCTCCCCACCTTCTGGTCTTGTTGCTCCTCCAGTGCATCTACTTGTTCCCTTTGTACTTGTCTTCTAGAGTACACAAGTGGATTCTGCAGCCATCTTTGTGGTGGTACGGGTCTAGGTGGTGTAGGTGTACCAAGAATTGCAGGAATCTCCGCAACAATAGGAACTTGTTGATGTTGCTGTTGGTCACCATCTTGCTGCTCTTGATCACCACCTTGCTGTTGCTCCCTCTCTTGAGCATCACCAAGATGGTCAAGCCCCTGGAACAAGCCAGTAAGATCACTCTCACCGTCATAAAATGGTTCTGACTCGCGGAACGTAACATCCATGCTTACAAATGTCCTCCTGTCAGTGGGACTCCAACACTTGTAACCCTTCTGTCTGCAGGAATAGCCAATAAAGATACATTTGATAGCCCGATGATCTAGCTTGCCAACAGATGTCATGTGATCCCTTACAAAACATGTACAGCCAAAGAGTTTGGGTGGTACAACAAAGTCATTGTTATTTAGAAGGAGTTGGCAAGGAAACAGCATACCTAGAATCTTTGAAGGCATTCTGTTGATCAAATACGTAGCAGTCATAGCTGCCTCACTCCATAAGAATTTGGGAACATTCATGGTAAACATAAGATATCGAGCCACTTCAAGAATGTGCCTATTCTTCCGCTCGGCAACTCCATTACGGGGAGGAGTGTCGGGACATGAAGTACGGTGCGGTATACCTTGCGAAGATAAGAAAGCAGCAAAAGGTTTGTTGATATATTCAGTACCATTATCGGTTCGATCACTTGCACTCGAACATTGAATTGGTTTTTCACATAGGCACAAAAACTACGAAAACAAGTGAACACTTCATCTTTGTGACGCATAAGATAAATCCAAGTCATTCTAGAATAGCAACCAATAAAGATCACAAAGTACTTCATGCCACTAACTGACACAACTGGACATGTCCATACATCGAGTGCACTACCACTAAACACTTATGATCCTTCTACTAACATAAGAGGTTCTCGTATGCTTAGCATATTCGCAGGCATCACAACATAATTTGGTTTTGTCCACTCCATCCATTACATCAGGAAAAACTCGAAACATTTTATCAAACGCCATGTGGCCCATTCGACAATGATGAACTAGTGTCATACTCTCCTTTCCTCCAACAATCGCAGCAAGCACAGAACTAGCATCATGCCCCATCTTGTCACGATCTATGTGCCAAAGACCTCTATGCCTGGTTGTAGTCCTAATCTTCTTGCCGCTCTCCCTTTCCTGAATTAAACACATATATCTATCAACTATTATACGGTAGTCCTGCTGATCAATCAAGGAACTTAGAGATAGCAGATTTACTGGAAAAGCATGAACATGTAGAACTGATGACAGTTTTATGTTGGGTGTACATTGCACCGATCCCTCCCCTTTTATAGATTGTGTTGTGTCGTCTGCTGTTTGGATAGTGCCTCTATGTGTGGGAGGATACTGAGTATAAGAGTCAAACTCACTAATATTCCTAGTAGCATGTTTGGATGCTCCAGAATCAAGAATCCAATCTGAATTAGCATTATGAGTGGCTATAGAAACTCTATCAATATTACCTTCATCTTTGTAGACATAGTGAGCAAAGTTCCCAAAGGTTGCTTCATTTTGTCCTTCTTCCTTTGAATGTCCCTGAGAGGTACTGGTAGTTGGCTCTGAAGCTGCTGCCATATGTGCCTTGGGTGATATAGCGTGCTGCTGTCCACCACCCCTGCCATACTGTTGTCCATATGGTTGTCCACCACCTCTGTCATACTGATGTCCATATGGCTGTCCACCACCTCTGCCATACTGCTGTCCACCACCTCTTCCATACTGTTATCCATATGGTTGTCCACTACCTCTACCATCACCTGTTCCATCACCTCTTCCTCTATAGCTTCCTCTGCCATGTGTGTATCCTCCTCTCCCCCTACTGGGTGTAGCAAAGGAGGTACACTGATGCTTCAAGTGTCCCTTCTGTCCACAAGTATAGCAGTCTCTCATTTCTTGTCTCTCGGTTGTGTAGAAGGTCGGATGAGGGACATAATTGCTTCCCTTTGTCATATTCAGACGCACTTCCTCTCTGGACATAGCTGCAATGGCTTCTTTGAGAGAAGGGGTAGTGGTTTGATGCAGTAAAGCAACCCTTCTCCCCTCAAAATCTTGATTAAGACCTTTCAAGAACTTCATGACTCGCCGACGTTCAATCCATCTTGCAGCAGCACTCACACATTCCACATGGGCAAGTTCCAGAGGATCAACATGATCTAAATGTCCCCAAAGATGCTGCAACTCAGCCACATATGCCATCACAGTTTTGTTTCCTTGTTGCAAGTCATGCATTTTATCCTCAATCTCAGCAATCAACATAATGTTCCCCTTTCCAGAATAGAGATTTGATAGGGTGTCTCATACCTCTGAAGATTTTGTGAGTGCCTCTACAGAAGCAGCAATGTTAGGAACCAAAGAGTTAAGCAATCATGTCACAATCAGAGAATTTGTGGCATTCCACTTTTTCCATTCCGGACTAGTCTTGTCTGCTAGTTCTGCAGCTTCACCACTCACACGTTCATCCAGCCCTTTCGAGTTTAAAATCAACAGCGCCCTCCTTAGTGTCATACTCTCTCATGAGCCCACACACACACTCCATATTCATGCATCCCTTGTAATCCTTGAGATACATATAATCAAGATCAGACAAGCACGAGTAAGGTGTTACCTTCACCGAGAGGGCTCGAACCTAGGTACATCATGTGTCACCCCGTACCCGGATGCCCTCTGTCGCCTTGCCTCACGAATCCTCTCTCTAGGCCATCCCCTATGTCTGGTTTCAATGGACCGACCATGAAAGACCATGAGTGTGTCGACTATGCCATGTGATGACCTAAATATGGCTTTGTTCCTTGCTTCCACTAAGAGTCCTAGATTCAGTTTCTAGATTTAACTGTAAAAATGTTTCCAGATTTAAGCCACCTGATCAGGGAAGAAAATTCCTCTTTGAATACAGAGCAGGTATTACGCCATTGACTGTTGTGAGTCAGAATCTTTGAGTAAACCAGAATTTGTTTCAAAGTAAATTCTACATTGTAATTCGGCAAATGGACAGAGTTGAAACCTGGGGTAGCCTAGATGCTAGTAAAAGTTGGTAACCATGGGATCAATGTTTTGTTCCAATCTACAAAGCCGAACTGTCTTATATGGAGTATAATGCATGTATGGCTGAATCAACCTTGTAGAAGCATCCAGATCACATGTTCTGAACACCTAATCATATTTTGCTTAACTGATTACCCTTCTAATTTCTTCTTTGCACAGCTTGATCTGAATAAGCAGTCAGTTCCAGACGCAGTATCTGAGTTAAATCACTTTGCTGAATGGTAATTAACTAATTATCACACATACACCTCAGTTGACACTCTGTCTAAGATGATATAATCTGTATTACACTGCCAAGTTTCAGGTCCCTGGAGTTAGATGTCAACGAGATGAGCATGCCTGAACTAAGGAAATTTGAGGAAATTGTTACTGACACTTTGGCAGTTATTAAGGTTGGCTAATGTTTTTTATATCCATATCATTATATGCTAACTATATGAAGTGGAGTTGCATTATAACTTTATTGAAATGTTTATCCATGCATTATACGTGTATATATAATTATATATACAGGAAAATTGAGAGTTGCTCCATTTTGTGCTTACAGAGCAAACTGATGACGAAGATGGCTGAGTTCACCCAAACCGAGGTTAGTTTGAACAAATTGATCCAAAGTTCAAGAAAGGATATAAGAAATTAACCTCACATTCGAAGAGATTATACTGTGCATATTTCACAAGATATCAGAATCTGGGACTGGGAAAATCATCAATACATATATGAATGCTTTGAGTGTTCTCTGACCATCATTCTCTATTCTTTATACGTTGGACTTACTTTATCTTTCTTGTGTTTTTCCGTTCATGAACAAAATTCTAGAGAAATCCGCGGAAGACAGGGAAGAATAATTTGGGCTCACAGTCAGAAAATGAGTGAGAATGTGAGGAGATGCTGGAGGCGGTGGGAGGTATACGACTATATCTAGCAACAAGTTCACAGCTCCAACAAAACGTCCAAACCTGCGGTGTTCGCCATCCGGTTTACCTAGCTGGGCTTCATGCTTGCTAATTGGGGAGATGTTCTCTTCCATTATCTACAGAAATTGCCGATTGTATTTTCCAGCGAACCATCACGGACTCTGCTATTTATTGTGAAAAAGAATCAAGAACTTCAAACCCAAGTATCGTCTTGTATCTAAAACTTGCTAATTTGGGTTCATGTGCCTGCATGTGTAGGCCTTCTTTAATTTACTTGTTGATGGCGGAAAACTAGCAGTCAGATTGAGAATGCAATGCGATTTTGCTTACTACCTTGTTACGACGCTGGACTTGTGGTTCCTGTCCCAGGGCACGCTTGTTTGTTTCTTCAGTTATTCATGTTCATTCATGTCTTTATGGCACAAATATATAAATAAAAATACTAGAGAATAACGAGTGTATTATTCAAAATATTGAGTCTTTCCATCAAAAAAAGAAACAACATCAAAACCTCCTTGTAAATAGGAAATAGTATATGTATCTTTACACAAATTGTGCATTAATTCAGTTGTGAGACGAGGCTGTACATGTGTAATATGCTTACAACACACCAATTCAAAAAAAAATATCTTCTTCATTTCGTTCTACATTAGCCAACATATCAATCTGTAATTGCATGATATCTAGAATCATGGTCTCCACGTGTGAGTACTTCAATTTTTTATGGCATGTAGTTCCCTGATGATATCCTTGGTTGATATTCTATTTGCCGGCATTTCTTTGGAGCACAAAATCCCCAACTTAAGTAGAGAAATGAGAGTTTCAGCCCTTCCTTCCTTTGGATCACCCGTGGATGCTGAACCATTACCAATCTCGTTCGCCAGTTCAGCGTCGATAATGTCCATCATTCTGTTATTGATCAAGGACATCTCGACGTACTTGCGAAGGCTTAATCCATGATCAAACATGTTGTCCGTGGGCCTTTTTCCCGTTACCATTTCAAGAATAAGAACTCCGTAGCTATAGATGTCTCCATGAGTAGAAACCATATTTCCAGCACCGTACTCTGTTCCATTACAAAGAAATGTCATCTAAAGAAAACATCCACTGATGCTACGAAGACAAGAAGCACTGAACATACATTATTCTTT
>NC_061508.1:103469241-103491780 GCF_022539505.1 Lolium rigidum | reverse complement strand
TTGGCCCAGTTCGCGTTATCTCTTTATTCAGTTTTTTTTGTTTTTTTTTGTTTTCATTTTCTTTTTGGTTTTATTATTTATTTACTTTTTAGAGTCCAAAATTATGAAGATTTAGAAAATATTTAAATTTGTAACAAAAAATGTTCGAATTTCAAAAAATGAAATTTTCAGACATATGTTTTAACTAAGATTTCACAAAGGGGTACCTCCTTGCCTCCTGTACAAAGGTCCTAGGAGATGAATCTCATTTGATTTCTCAATTTTGATGAATCTTAACTTTTTTGGACATCCATACCCGGAAAGTAAGAACAACAGATATTTGGACTTTTGCCCAGCTGAAACTTCCACCATGTGAACATGGCTTTAGTTGGCGGCCCAATGTTCCTCTCTAACAATCTGCATACTCTAATCTTTGCAACTCATGGTAAATATCCCTTACTTCAAACAAGATGAGCATGCATAGTAATTCACATGATATTCAACAAAGGCATATTGATGGTGTTCCCCATGACAGCATGGTTATCACACAACAAGCAACTTATAAGAACTAAAAATTCATGAGACATAATACTTACTACAATAGTTTGTAGACTACTTTCCCACATGATCTATAATTTACACAAAACATGTGATAATTTTTAAAGGTTTTAAAGGTAGCACAGAAGCAATTTACTTTGGAGTGGCAGTGAAATACAAGGTAGATATGATGGACACAATTGAAAACTTTGGTTTTTAGTGGTTGGATGCATGAGTAGAGCTTATACTCAGTACATGTGAAGACCAACAAAAAAGACTAGAAGCGACCAACTAAGAGAGCAATAATGACCATAATCATGCATAGCGACAAAACATTATCAATCAAAGCATAAAGTGATATTACAAGTCAAAAACTAAATGATCATAGAGGTTTTAGTTGACTGGTTATAGTCATAACATGGTATAAGCATGCGCCAAGTCAACCCAATAAAGCATCAAAGGAGAATACCACAATACTATGCTTTTATGATAGAAACAACACATGATTCTTTTAATGACACATTATGCACTCTCAGACATTTGAAACAAGTCATGCTATAACAATACATACTAAGCATATGACAAGAATAACATCCAACATGATATGCCAAAGTCTATGCCACAGTCTAGACAAGCTTCCATTTGCATCACTATAGTCATGAAATATTTTACTCGTATCCAACACCAATCAACTTATTTGAAATAACTCTCAGAGACGAAATACAATATGGACCAGAGAGCTAATCATACACAAATAAAGAATACTAACGTGCTCTGAATAAAATTGAAGTGAAAGAACAAGAGCTAAACGCAGTACCAGAAAAATAGAACACTTGCAGAACAATAATAGTGAAAACTAGAGCGTTCTATGCAATTAAAACAGAGCGGGTCTTTCTCTAAAACAAATGTGCCCGGATCCAACATATGCTACAGAAAACAAAACAAAATAACACTAAAAGCAAAAATAAAGATGCTCCACGAACAACACATAGCATATGAAGCAATAAAAATATAGCGTATAGAAAGATGACCTATTGCTTTGTTGATGAAGAGGGGATGCCCAAGGCATCCCCAAGCTTTGACGCTTGTACCTCTTGAATATGTATTGGGGTGCAGGGGCATCCCCAAGGTTGAGCTATAGTCCATTCTTCATCACATCACATCATTCTTCTCTCCCTACACTTGAAAACTTCCCTCATAGAAAAACTTCGCACAATTCTCTATCAGCAGCATTAGTACAATCAAAATAAACAAATGCACTTGTGTTCAGTACTAACATATATCAAACATCTATTAAAGCATAAGCTACTGTAGCAACCTTTCAAAAAACTCTTTGATCAAAAGAACTCAAGAAGAAAGAGATTTAAGAGGTAAATGCAACTATTGCAGAAATCTGTCAAAACAGATCAACATTTAAAGGTCGAAATTTTTGAAAATCCTCTGTTGTTTATCTCGAAAACTGGTCAACTAATGAAAGTTAGATAATAACCTGGGGCATATGCACAAAAATGACAGCTCAAAATTATGCTATGCCTATTTATACGAATTTTTATGGTAACAACACATAATCTGTTTTCAGGACAACAACTTCCCCAAACATTACTTTCTTCCTATTAGAGGTTGTTTTGACAGAAACATGAAATAAAAATGATAAGGAACGGTCATTACAGTAGTAATAACTTCCAAGACTCAACAAAAAGAAAAATTACAGTAAATAAAACATGGGTTGTCTCCCATAAACGCTTTTCTTTAACGCCTTTCAGCTAGGCGCAGTAAAATGCGAGCATTAAGTATTATCAAGTAAACGATCATTAAAATCAATGCAAGGAGTTTTTCCAACAAAGATTTATATTTTATCAATATGTGTTTTAGAAGACCCTTTCTGTGCACTTTTAGGGTCACTACTTTCATCAAATGGATTTTAATGAACAATCCAATCAAAATTCTTTTCCCAGGCTTCATGCATTGCAACTAATTTGAAAGGTATTGGTGCTTTACCTTCTCTACTACTTTTGGTTTGGTCAAGTGTACCAAAGATATCTACACATGAGCCTAGCTTATCAAACTGATCAAAAACCTTTCCTAGCTTCTATAACAACATCTTTAAATTCTCGAAGCAAAGTTTATAGGATAAAATATTTCTTTTTATCATTCTCAATTTCATGGAGTTTAAGAAATATTTGCTGCATTATAGGAATAAGGCTAACAAATCTAGCCTCCAGCATTTGAACTAAAGAAGCTGCAGAAGTTTCATAATCAGGAGCAAGTTCTACCAGGGATTTATCCTCAATATCTTTATGCTTACTAACATGATTGCAGAATTTTTCTTTCCTAATTATAGAACCACTACCTACAGATAGGTCCTTCAGATCGTACTTAGGAATCAACATAATGAAATAAAAGCAAAATAACAACTATGTAAGAAACTAATTTTTGTGTATTTTTGATATATAGACAACTATAAAAGTAAAATAATGTTTTTTGTATTTTTGATATAATAAAGGAAAACAAAACAAAATAAATTAAACTAAGTAAACTATAACAAATAAAAGGATTGGAGATGAGAGATTCCCCTTGCAGAAATTCTCTTTCTCCCCGGCAACGATGCCAGAAAACTTGATGGTGCTCCGGTGATGGTGCCAGACAATCTTGTTGGCGGTTGTTGTGGAAGTGGTTGGAAAACCCCAAGAGGAAGGTGTGATGAGCACAGCAGAAATTTTTCCCTCAGTATGAAACCAAGGTTTAATTGACCAGTAGGAGAAAGGCGTGACTTCTGAAGGTGTTGTTGGCTGACTAGTGGCAGGACGCACTACCGGCGTCAGCAACAACGTGGAACCTGCACACAATATAACCAAAGTACTTTGCCCCAACTTGCAGTGAGGTTTTCAGTCTCACCGGTTTGCTGAACACAAAGGATTAGACGTATCGAATGGAAGGAGATGTTTGCAGAAAGTAAACAGAATATGATTGCAGTAGAATTTATCAGTAAAGGAAATAGGACCGGGGTCCACAGTTTACTAGAGATGTCTCTCCATAAAGAAATAACATGTTGGATAAACAAATTACAGCTGGGCAATCGACAGAATATCGATCGATACATGATAAGATGATTACTACGATATTTGGTATTGGGCATTACAACATAATACATTGACCGTAATCCAACTACGTCTAGGACTAATAATCCACCTTCAGGTTAGCATCCGCATCTCTTCCAGTATAAAGTTGCAAGCAACAGACTATCGCATTAAGCAATGTGTGTAAAGTAAACAATAGAATTACCCTTGGATAAAACATCGTTGTTTTCTCCCTAGTAACAACAACACATCTACAACCTTAGAAGTTATAAAGTCACTCTCCCAGGAAACTAGAGGCATGAGCCTACTAACGAGCATAAATACCCCTCTTGGAGTCACAAGTATCCACTTGGCCAGAGTTTCTACTAGCAACAAAGAGCATGCAAGATCACAAACAACATATGACATGAATATATAATCAATCTCAACATAGTATTCAACATTCATCGGATCCCAGCAAACCAAACATATAGGATTACATAAAGATGATCTTGATCATGTAGGACAGCTCACATGATCGATACATGAAACACAAAGTGGAGAATACAACCATCTAGCTACTGCTATGGACCCATAGTCCAGGGATGAACTACGCATGCATCACTTCGGGGGCGGGCATGGCGATGTAGATGCCTTCAGCGATGATTTCCCCCTCCGGCAGAGTGCCGGGAAGAGCTTCAGAACCCCCCGAGATGGGTTCGACGCTGGCGGCCGCGATGGAACTTTTCGTGGATGAAGGCTCGGGTATCCAGGATTTTTCCGAGAAGATGTATAAATAGGCGGAGGATTGAGGTCGGTGGGGTGCCTGTGGGCCCCACACCTACCCTAGGCAAGGGGCCAGCCCTGGGCCGCGCCTAGGGGCGGTGTGGGCGCACTGGTGCGCCTCTTTGTCCCCCCTCCGGACTTCGTCTTCGTTTCGGTAAAATATTGACTTCGGCTTTTGTTTCGTCCAATTTCGAGAATGTTTCCTATACAACTTTTCTGAAATACAAAAACAACAGAAAACAGGAAACTGGCACTGTGGCATCTTGTTAATAGGTTAGTGCCAGAAATAATGTAAAAGTGCAACGAAGTGTAAACAAAATACACATGAATTGGTGTAAAACAAGCATGGAGCATCAAAAATTATAGATACATTTGAGACGTATCAATCGGCCCGCTCCTCGGCGGTGAGGCGAGCTCGCCGGGCCCTGATCGCGTTCGTCCAGCGCTCCGTGCCCTCCCGCGGTGGCGGGACTCCGACACCTTTGACGACCATCTTCCACCCGCCGCTGCTTGGCAGACGCATGTCCGGCGGGACAGGATATCCCGCGCGGTACAACGCCCACGCGTCCGCCAACAGTGAGGCTGCCCCGGCCGAAGCCTTTCGCCGCGGCGATCTTGCGGGACGGCAACATTGGAGGAGGAGGTTGGGAACGACGAGGGAGGAGGAGATTTGGGAGCGGCGACGGGTTGGAGCGGCGAGAGATTGGGATGGGGACGGAAGGAGGGTCGCTCTTATTACGCATCGGCATTAGGCGAAGCGGTAGCGGAGCGTTGGACGCAATAAACGCCGGCGCAGATGGTCACGCGACCATGCACGACGAGACGCGTCCCTGTGTCGCCTGGGAAAGCTGGAGCGCCATTAACGTCGCTTGACCAGAGGTAGAGGACGGGGTTTTAGAATTCCGTGTCGCTGACGCGTCTAGCGCGTGTCTCCTCGCCCCACTTTTCGTTGTGTCTGGCGTGCCCGAAGCGTCCCATGTGTTGCGGGGACGGGCTCGAGCGTCAGACACTATATTGGGCCGCGTTGGACGGACGCGCGGCTGGAAACGAAATTCCTCAAATCCCTTTGATGACGGACGCGGCTAAAGATGCTCTTATAGGGGTAAAACTAGCCGTTAGGGTAAAAATTCGCAGCGAAATCCGGTACGACCGGCCGTGACCCCGGTCATACCGGTCGAATTTCCTGGAACCAGCGAAGACGGCCTGGCGCGATGATGCGGGTCAACACGCGGCCTGGAACGAGGAAGGCAGGCGCTGCGCGGGCGAGCGACGCAAGCGGCGGCAGCGTGGCGTGCGGCAGCTGCGGAAGCGGCGCGGGGCAGCGTGCGCGTGGGCGATTGCCGTGCGGGTCGTGGCTTGCGATTGAGCAAGTTGAAAGGAACGGCAGCAGCTGCGCTTGACGCTGGGAGCATGAGCGGGCCAGGGGCAGCGCAGGACGTGCGCAACAGGCAGAGGCCTTGGCCGAATTTGACCAGCATGGTATCCGGTCTAAGAGCATCTCCACCGGGTCCTCCCATATCCCTCTCAATAGCATTTTGGGACTCCTAGAGAGAGAAACTGTCTACACCGGTGGTTGTGAAAAAGCGCCGATCATTTTTAGAGTCCGATAAAAGCACCGGCACGTCCGCAATAATCCCTTCATGAAGGGAGCCGATTGGAAGCGCCTGCGTCTAATTTCTGCTGAAAAGTTGCATGTGCCCCACTTGCATGTGACACAGTCCTCTAAAGATTCTCATATCTCCTACTTTTTCTGTTCGCACTTGCATGTGTATGCATGATGTCAGCGTCTCTATTGGGTTAATTGGTACAAGACACGGTTCGTAAATGCTAAGTGCATGCAGCCGCCGCTCCCCATAGCCTGCTGCCGGCGTGCATGCCGGCCCTTTTGGGAGAGGACTGGTGGAGGTGCTCTAACTTGCCCAAGTTACTGCTTTAGCCTCTCTCTTTTTTTTTGTCTTTTCCTCCTTTCTTTTGGCAAAAAACGGAGCAAACTTTGAGCCTCTTTTGGGTAAAAACTGAGCAAACTTTGATCATCATCGGGAGCAAAATATTGGAGAGAAAAAGATAGACGCAACGGGTGGAATATTTTTGTGGCGAACAAAAAGTGGTAGAAAGAATATAGCAAACACCGAACAAAATTCGAGACACTTTTGGAGATGCTGAATATAGGGAATCAAAGGCGGCATGTGGTGGTGAAGATGGAATGGATGAAAGATGCCTAACGGATGAGATTGATCTGAGCCAAAGAACCAAATAACTACTCCGACCTCCTCTTAATAGTGCGGGGTCCTATACTCAAGAAAACCCGAAAAGAGGAGACTACCTTGTCGCGTTCGCCTTCGAACGCTACTCCGAACTTCGTCTCGAGCTCTTCCTCTCTCTTTTCACATCATGACCCAACACCATAAGAGGGCGAGAGAATTAACCGCGTCCCGGTTAACCTATATAACAACGCTCATGCTTCATTCAAGCCAGAACACCCCGGTTAATTGCATGCTCTAGGTCTTGGTCACCAATAGCTCAAGTCATGAGCCTTGGAGGATTGTGACACCGACTTCGAGCCAAATCTTCTCTCTTGACAATAAAAACCTTGAATCCAACAAATGGACTTCAAGCAAAATCTATGTATTATTCCTTCAAACAAAAACTCAATAGAAATATTAGTCCATAGGAATTATCATCAATTACCAAAAATAAACATAGGAGCAAAGTACACATTCACATAACCACTTTTTTGGGTTGTATTTCTGTTTTTTAAAAATGGTGTTAAATGTTTGTAACAACTTCTTGAAAATAATGTTGTAGAAATTTTGCATAACCTCCTTTGTGTTGCATTACTATTTCGAAACGATGCGAGACTTTTTACATGGCTACAACATCTTAATGGAAATGATATTGCATGGCATTATTTTGTAATACGAAGTAGTTACTTTTTCTTGCTACACGGGCGATGGATGTGTTGCAAAAGATAGAGGGGCCCAAATATGCAATTTTGAGGTAGATCGGACGGGTGTCGGGATGACAAATTTCCCCCTCAAATCATGGACAAATGTGTTGCACGCACCATATTCAATCTTAACAAAGTAACAGATCATATCCTACCATAACAACCATCATAGTATCAATTATCCCCGTAGATATTGCCTGCTTAGTATAAATCTTCGGCTTCCTAAATTTACCTCTTGCTACTTCATTTTTTGCTTTACCAGACGCTGATACGTCTCCGACGTATCGATAATTTCTTATGTTCCATGCCACATTATTGATGTTATCTACATGTTTTATGCACACTTTATGTCATATTCGTGCATTTTCTGGAACTAACCTATTAACAAGATGCCGAAGTGCCAGTCCTCGTTTTCTGCTGTTTTTGGTTTCAGTAAATCCTAGTAACGAAATATTCTCGAATCGGACGAAATCAACGCCCAGGTTCCTATTTTTCCCGGAACCATCCGGAACACCCGAGAGCCGCCGGAGGAAGCCCCGGGGGCCCCACACCACACCCCGGCGCGGCCGAGGGGGCCGCGCCGCCCTATGGTGTGGTGGCCCCGTGCCCCCTCCGAGGCTGCCCTTCCGCCTATTTAAAGCCTCCGTCGCGAAAACCCTATTACGTTGGACGAAACCCACGTAAACCTTCCGCAGCCGCCGCCATCGCGAAGCCAAGATCCGGGGGACAGGAGTCTCCGTTCCGGCACCCCGCCGAGCGGGGAAGTGCCCCCGAAGGCTTCTCCATCGACACCGCTGCCATCTCCACCGCCATCTTCATCACCGCCGCCGCTCCCATGAGGAGGGAGTAGTTCTCCATCGAGGCTCGGGGCTGTACCGGTAGCTATGTGGTTCATCTCTCTCCTATGTACTTCAATACAATAATCTAATGAGCTGCCTTACATGATTGAGATTCATATGATGATGCTTGTAATCTAGATGTCACTATGCTAGTCAAGTGAGTTTTACTTATGTGATCTCCGGAGACTCCTTGTCCCACGTGTGTAAAGGTGACAAGTGTGTGCACCGTGTGGGTCTCTTAGGCTATATTTCACGTAATACTTACTCACCGTTATGAATGGCGTAGTGAAGTGCTTATTTATATCTCTTTATGATTGCAATGTGTTTTGTATCACAATTTATCTATGTGCTACTCTAGTGATGTTATTAAAGTAGTTTATTCCTCCCGCACTGTGTAATGGTGACAAGTGTGTGCATCCGTGTTAGTACTTGGCGTATGCTATGATCATGATCTCTTGTAGATTGTGGAGTTAATTATCATTATGATAGTATTGATGTGATCTATTCCTCCTACATAGTGTGAAGGTGACAGTGTGCATGCTGTGTTAGTACTTGATTTAGTCGTGCTGATCTTTCTTGCACTCTAAGGTTATTTAAATATGAACATTGAATTGTGGAGCTTGTTAACTCCGGCATTGAGGGTTCGTGTAATCCTACGCAATGTGTTCATCATCCAACAAAAGAGTGTAGAGTATGCATCTATCTATTCTCGTTATGTGATCAAAGTTGAGAGTGTCCACTAGTGAAAGTCTAATCCCTATGCCTTGTTCCTAAATATCGCTATCGCTACTTGTTTACCGTTTTACTCGCGTTACTACTGCTACCATATTACCACCATCAACTACACGCCAGCAAGCTATTTTCCGGCACTATTACTACCGCTCGCATTTATTCATACCACCCGTATTTCACTATCTCTTCGCCGAACTAGTGCACCTATTAGGTGTGTTGGGGACACAAGAGACTTCTTGCTTTGTGGTTGCAGTGGTTGCATGAGAGGGATATCTTTGACCTCTTCCTCCCCGAGTTCGATAAACCTTGGGTGATCCACTTAAGGGAAACTTGTCGCTGTTCTACAAACCTCTCGCTCTTGGAGGCCCAACACCGTCTACAAGAATAGAAGCTCCCGTAGACATCAAGCACTTTTCCGGCGCCGTTGTCGGGAGGAAAGGTAAAAAGGCACTCATACTCCGGTTCCAGTGTTACGATACTTTTCCGGCGCCATTGTGTTTGTGCTCGAAGCTATTTCCTTTAGATCCCGCAATTGCATCTTTTTGTTTCTTGTTTACACTAGTTTGGCATAATGGACAACAATGAGCTTCTTATTCTATTTCCTGATTTAAGACATGGATGGTTTGATGCGAAAATTAAAAAACCCATGGAACATATTAGTATGAACGCTTTGAACACCATTGTTGATAATGATATAGAAAGTTCTAAGCTTGGGGAAGCTGGTTTTCATGATCTTTTTAGTCTCCCAAGCATTGAGGGGAAAATTTTCTTTGATGATACTTTGCCTCCTATTTATGATGATTATAATGATAGTGGTCTTTTGGTGCCACCTACGATGGAGAGTAAATTTTGTTGTGATTATACTACGCCTCCTACACTTGATGAGAATAATAATGATAGCTACTTTGTTGAATTTGCTCCCACTACAACTAATAAAATTGATTATGCCTATGTGGAGAGTAATAATTTTATGCATGAGACTCATGATAAGAATGCTCTATGTGATAGTTATATTGTTGAGTTTGCTCATGTCGCTACCGAAAGTTATTATGAGAGAGGAAAATATGGTTGTAGAAATTTTCATGTTACTAAAACACCTCTCTATGTGCTGAAATTTTTGAAGCTACACTTGTTTTATCTTCCTATGCTTGTTACTTTGCTCTTCATGAACTTGTTTATTTACAAGATTCCTATGCATAGGAAGCATGTTAGACTTAAATGTGTTTTGAATTTGCCTCTTGATGCTCTCTTTTGCTTCAAATACTATTTCTTGCGAGTGCATCATTAAAACCGCCGAGCCCATCTTAATGGCTATAAAGAAAGAACTTCTTGGGAGATAACCCATGTGTTATTTTGCTACAGTACTTTGTTTTATATTTGTGTCTTGGAAGTTGTTTACTACTGTAGCAACCTCTCCTTATCTTAGTTTTGTGTTTTTTTGTGCCAAGTAAAGTCGTTGATAGAAAGGTTGATACTAGATTTGGATTACTGCGCAGAAACAGATTTCTTTGCTGTCACGAATCTGGTTCTAATTCTCTGTAGGTAACTCAGAAAATTAAGCCAATTTACGTGAGTGATGCTCAGATATGTACGCAACTTTCATTCAATTTGAGCATTTTCATTTGAGCAAGTCTGGTGGCCTAATAAAATCCATCTTTACGGACTGTTCTGTTTTGACAGATTCTGCCTTTTATTTCGCATTGCCTCTTTTGCTATGTTGGATGAATTTCTTTGATCCATTAATGTCCAGTAGCTTTATGCAATGTCCAGAAGTGTTAAGAATAATTGTGTCACCTCTGAACATGTTAATTTTTATTGTGCACTAACCCTCTAATGAGTTGTTTCGAGTTTGGTGTGGAGGAAGTTTTCAAGGATCAAGAGAGGAGTATGATGCAATATGATCAAGGAGAGTGAAAGCTCTAAGCTTGGGAATGCCCCGGTGGTTCACCCTGCATATTCTAAGAAGACTCAAGCTGTTTAAGCTTGGGGATGCCCAAGGCACCCCCTTCTTCATCGACAACATTATCAGGTTCCTCCCCCGAAACTATATTTTTATTCCGTCACATCTTATGCACTTTGCTTGGAGCGTCGGTTTGTTTTTGTTTTTGTTTTGTTTGAATAAAATGGATCCTAGCATTCACTTTGTGGGAGAGAGACACGCTCCGCTGTAGCATATGGACAAGTATGTCCTTAGGCTCTACTCATAGTATTCATGGCGAAGTTTCTTCTTCGTTAAATTGTTATATGGTTGGAATTGGAAAATGCTACATGTAGTAATTCTAAAATGTCTTGGATAATTTGATGCTTGGCAATTGTTGTGCTCATGTTTAAGCTCTTGCATCATATACTTTGCACCCATTAATGAAGAGATACTTAGAGCTTGCTAATTTGGTTTGCATATTTGGTTTCTCTAGAGTCTAGATAACATCTAGTATTGAGTTTTGAACAACAAGGAAGACGGTGTAGAGTCTTATAATGTTTACAATATGTCTTTTATGTGAGTTTTGCTGTACCGTTCATCCTTGTGTTTGTTTCAAATAACCTTGCTAGCCTAAACCTTGTATCGAGAGAAAATACTTCTCATGCATCCAAAATCCTTGAGCCAACCACTATGCCATTTGTGTCCACCATACCTACCTACTACATGGTATTTATCCGCCATTCTAAAGTAAATTGCTTGAGTGCTACCTTTAAAATTCCATCATTCACCTTTGCAATATATAGCTCATGGGACAAATAGCTTAAAAACTATTGTGGTATTGAATATGTACTTATGCACTTTATCTCTTATTAAGTTGCTTGTTGTGCGATAACCATGTTTTCTGGGGACGCCATCAACTATTCTTTGTTGAATATCATGTGAGTTGCTATGCATGTCCGTCTTGTCTGAAGTAAGAGAGATCTACCACCTTTATGGTTGGAGCATGCATATTGTTAGAGAAGAACATTGGGCCGCTAACTTAAGCCATGATTCATGGTGGAAGTTTCAGTTTTGGACACATATCCTCAATCTCATATGAGAATAATAATTGTTGCCACATGCTTATGCATTAAAGAGGAGTCCATTATCTGTTGTCCATGTTGTCCCGGTATGGATGTCTAAGTTGAGAATAATCAAAAGCGAGAAATCCAAAATGCGAGCTTTCTCCTTAGACCTTTGTACAGGCGGCATGGAGGTACCCCATTGTGACACTTGGTTAAAACATGTGCATTGCAAAGATCCGGTAGTCGAAGCTAATTAGGACAAGGTGCGGGCACTATTAGTATACTATGCATGAGACTTGCAACTTGTAAGATATAATTTTCATAACTCATATGCTTTATTACTACCGTTGACAAAATTGTTTCATGTTTTCAAAATAAAAGCTCTAGCACAAATATAGCAATCGATGCTTTCCTCTTTGAAGGACCATTCTTTTACTTTTATGTTGAGTCAGCTCACCTATCTCTCTCCACCTCAAGAAGCAAACACTTGTGTGAACTGTGCATTGATTCCTACATACTTGCATATTGCACTTGTTATATTACTCTATGTTGACAATTATCCATGAGATATACATGTTACAAGTTGAAAGCAACCGCTGAAACTTAATCTTCCTTTGTGTTGCTTCAATACCTTTACTTTGATTTGTTGCTTTATGAGTTAACTCTTATGCAAGACTTATTGATGCTTGTCTTTAAGTACTATTCATGAAAAGTCTTTGCTTTATGATTCATTTGTTTACTCATGTCATTACCATTGTTTTGATCGCTGCATTCATTACATATGTTTACAAATAGTATGATCAAGGTTATGATGGCATGTCACTCCGTAAATTATCTTTGTTATCGTTTTACCTCGCTCGGACGAGCAGTAACTAAGCTTGGGGATGCCGATACGTCTCCGACGTATCGATAATTTCTTATGTTCCATGCCACATTATTGATGTTATCTACATGTTTTATGCACACTTTATGTCATATTCGTGCATTTTCTCGGAACTAACCTATTAACAAGATGCCGAAGTGTCAGCTCTCGTTTTCTCGCTGTTTTTGGTTTCGTAAATCCTAGTAACGAAATATTCTCGGAATCGGACGAAATCAACGCCCAGGTTCCTATTTTTCCCGGAACCATCCGGAACACCCGAGAGCCGCCGTAGGGAAGCCCCGGGGGCCCCACACCACACCCCGGCGCGGCCGTAGGGGGCCGCGCCGCCCTATGGTGTGGTGGCCCCATGCCCCCTCCGAGGCTGCCCTTCCGCCTATTTAAAGCCTCCGTCGCGAAAACCCTATTACGTTGGACTCGAACCCACGTAAACCTTCCGCAGCCGCCGCCATCGCGAAGCCAAGATCCGGGGGACAGAGTCTCTTGTTCCGGCACCCTGCCGGAGCGGGGAAGTGCCCCCGGAAGGCTTCTCCATCGATACCGCTGCCATCTCCACCGCCATCTTCATCACCGCTGCTGCTCCCATGAGGAGGGAGTAGTTCTCCATCGAGGCTCGGGGCTGTACCGGTAGCTATGTGGTTCATCTCTCTCCTATGTACTTCAATACAATAATCTCATGAGCTGCCTTACATGATTGAGATTCATATGATGATGCTTGTAATCTAGATGTCACTATGCTAGTCAAGTGAGTTTTACTTATGTGATCTCCGGAGACTCCTTGTCCCACGTGTGTAAAGGTGACGATGTGTGCACCGTGTGGGTCTCTTAGGCTATATTTCACAGAATACTTACTCACCGTTATGAATGGCGTAGTGAAGTGCTTATTTATATCTCTTTATGATTGCAATGTGTTTTGTATCACAATTTATCTATGTGCTACTCTAGTGATGTTATTAAAGTAGTTTATTCCTCCCGCACGGTGTAATGGTGACAAGTGTGTGCATCCGTGTTAATACTTGGCGTATGCTATGATCATGATCTCTTGTAGATTGTGGAGTTAATTATCATTATGATAGTATTGATGTGATCTATTCCTCCTACATAGTGTGAAGGTGAAAGTGTGCATGCTGTGTTAGTACTTGGTTTAGTCGTGTTGATCTTTCTTGCACTCTAAGGTTATTTAAATATGAACATTGAATTGTGGAGCTTGTTAACTCCGGCATTGAGGGTTCGTGTAATCCTACGCAATGTGTTCATCATCCAACAAAAGAGTGTAGAGTATGCATCTATCTATTCTCGTTATGTGATCAAAGTTGAGAGTGTCCACTAGTGAAAGTCTAATCCCTAGGCCTTGTTCCTAAATATCGCTATCGCTACTTGTTTACCGTTTTACTGCGTTACTACCGCTACCATATTACCACCATCAACTACACGCCAGACAAGCTATTTTCCGGCACTGTTACTACTGCTCGCATTTATTCATACCACCTGTATTTCACTATCTCTTCGCCGAACTAGTGCACCTATTAGGTGTGTTGGGGACACAAGAGACTTCTTGCTTTGTGGTTGCAGGGTTGCATGAGAGGGATATCTTTGACCTCTTCCTCCCTGAGTTCGATAAACCTTGGGTGATCCACTTAAGGGAAACTTGCTGCTGTTCTACAAACCTCTGCTCTTGGAGGCCCAACACTGTCTACAAGAATAGAAGCTCCCGTAGACATCAGACGCCTCCGTCTCTTGGAGATGGCGGGCAAGAAGGCCGGCGGGCTGGCGATCGGCATCGACCTCGGGACGACCTACTCATGCGTGGCTATCTGGCGGCCATCGCACAACCGTCTGCTAGTCGTGTTCTGTCCAAGTCGGATGATGATGCCTAGCCGTCGTCTTAAACGTTGTCTACTTCTACCCGTCATCAACAACGTTACTGCTACACCTCCACCAGAGCGGTACGTGTGACATATCTAGATCTATTTAGCGATGGATGTTGTACCATTTGCCTTGGTACTATTCATGTTGATTAATGCATCTAGTATGTTCAAGTTTTACATGTTAGTAGTTGTTTTCGTCATACTTAATATTCTGAAATTAATCATAAAAATTGTGTTTAATTATCCAACACTGTGTAACATAGATTAGTAACACCTACATGTTACACGAAAAACCAGTTCTGACCTTGAGTGTAGATGCTCTATGTTACTCTCTATTATGACTAGTCTAAGCTGTTCATATTATATTTTGCTCTTTGTGTGGTTACCACTCTAGCATGTTTCTTTTCAGCAAAAAATACTAGAGGACTAAAAATGCCCATCGGGTGAGGCCAAAATTTCATCACACATACACGCTTAAGTAATATAATGTAGGCAGCTAGCGCTCCTATAATCTTTTACATGTAGTAACACAATAGGTCATCACCAAATACCAAGGTTTTAATGTTCTTATCACACAAAAGTTGCACACAAAATAAGTGAGAATCTTGACTGGAATATTCCATCACTCGAAGTAGTATACATGCATATATGCGGCTGCCCTGGTGCCACATATATCCTTATTATTTCTCAATTTCGTCTTCTATCATGGTAGCCATGGGGACATGAAAGTGGTCATGCATGAGCCATTCAGTGACTCTTGAGGATACCTGCAGATAAAGACGGTTAACGATTAGTTAGATAGCTAACACATGTAGAAGATAGTGCATCCTCGTAAGTTTACGACTCGATAAGCAGTTTACACTTTACACCGCCATAATCTTTTGTACAAAAAACATGAAAATTATGCTGATCAATTGTCATCTGGCATCGTAACAGAGTAAAACTGTTGTTTTTGTCCTACACAAAGTACTTTATAAAACAATCCAATTGACCAGAATTATCAACAATATGATGAGCTATCTGCCTATCAACGTAGGTTAAATATAAATCAAACTTTAAACATGGGTTAAGAGTTATACCCTATGTGAAGGGTCGGTTCACCAGCAGGATCAAGAGGGTGGAAGAATCCGTTGCCGCCATTCATCGGTGGCTGCACTTCGGGCTGACGTTCGTAGCTGAGTAAGTTGTTGTTGTGCTCCCAGAGCTGCTGCCCATGAACCTGATTGCTCTCCTCCAACTGCATCTCTCAAAACAAAATCAAGAACATCACCTATATATACCTTGTAGCTTTAGATTACCAACAGTCTTGGGTTTCTTTTCTTACTCGTAGTTCTCTATGATCACTAGGATTACCATGATCTCTTATCATGAGTACTTTTTCATTTTGATCTCCATTGAGGTCTAATATATTTAGAATGGTTATGGTAACACACTGGCGTAGAAGTACTTACTTTTATTCGAAGACACTTATTTGCTTCGGAGAACATTTGCTCCTACAAATTTAATAAGTGGGGGTCATCCACTAATTAGTCAAATTCAGTGATGTTTTTATTTGTGCGAGGAAGATTCACTACTGTTGACGTGTTAAGAGCTAACATACCCTTCTCTGAAGTTCTGTCAGTTGGTCAACCATAATTTGTGTCTGCGATAAGAGAAATAAAATCTGGTTAGCACACACCAAATATCATGCAGGCATGATTCACCTATACTGCAAGATGATAAATGTATGTATAAAGTCATTTCAGATAATAGAATAAATATGTTATATGTAGAGCTATATATCCGCCAAGGAAAAATTCCTACTTAAACTGGAAAAATCCCACTATTTTTAAAACACTTCTAGGGAGTACCCTTGTTGTTCTGATGTGCTTCAAAGATGAATCAAGTTGCTTCTCAAGGCTCTCCAGCTCCTTTATGCCTAATGAATCAAGGTCTTCACCAAGCAAATTCCTAGATAAGATGCAAAGAACTAGTTAATTATTTACATATAAACTTAAAACTCCACCTGTGGACTACAATGAAGGAAAATAATACTAGTAATAAAAGGTAAAATTCAGATTTGGTGGAATGGATAGGATCACTCGTAATTAACCATGCTGGATATTTATATTATCTAGGAATGTGTCATAAACAATCTACGAACGTGTCATAAACAATCTGGTAAGAACCAATACAAGCTGTCCTTAAAAAATAGTGTGTACCCCCTTCTACAATAAAATTGCAGATTGTTGCTTACCCTGACATTCGTCCCAGCAAGAGAAATCATAAAATACTTCACTTTCAGAAGAAGAAAATAATTAGTATTGACAAAATGTGCTATTTATGGTAGTGATGTATTTAAGAAGAGCAAAAATTTGCATTCGTAGGTCCGTGGATTTACATTTTTTTATCTTGAAGATGCAAATTAATTGATAAAGAAACAAAATTAAGTGGTAAAATAGCTCAATGAAAACACAACTTGCCTTTGTGTCCGCTGTAAATTATCAACACGTGCCTTTAGTTTCAGGTACTCATTGCGGCTGTTCTTCAGTTGCTAAGACAAAATAAGATTGACAGCTTTACTTCACTAACAATCATAAGGACACCATATCATTAAAACTCGTTATGAAATTATAGAAAACATACTAACAGAGTGATGTGAAGAGTTAACTGACACATGATCCGTTTCACTAGTAAATAACCCAAATAGGGTGTTTTGTTAATTGTAGATAATTAAGCATTACCGTGTGAACCATTACTATCCAAGCTACACTTTTAGTGTCTTACATGAAATATCACAGGGAAGAACCTTTTCACACCAATTGTAACTAAAGTCAGTTGGTGCCACTCTGGTGGTATGTTAATTAACTCCATCCTTCAAATTCAAGTGCATGTTTACGTTTTCAAACTAGGCTAGCTTAAGTTTGTAGGTTAGATATGGCATCGCGAGTCTAAGAAGAGTGAGTAGTATGTAAATTTACATATCGCATACGATCTATTTGCATGCTCTGAATATTCTAGAGAATTTTTGGGAGTTCCTGGTTCTTTTCTTATGACATGCATTGCAACTGGGTTCATGTTCTTTTGTGTGGAGAGACTGGGCAGTGGGCATGTAAGACGTAGCGAGTACAAGAAGAGCCGGCAATATAAGACGTAGGACTGTGCTGTGCACATGTAAGACGTATCATATCATTTTGAAATTGTGAAAGTATGGAGTACAAGAAGAGCTGGCAAGATAAATGACCCAAAGCATGGACATTGTAAGACAGAAAAAAAGTCTACCTCATTTTCTCTGTTCTGCACAGTTGTTTCAGGTCCTGCGTAACTGCATTTCTGATACTTTTCCAGTGTCTTCGTCATGCTATAAGTTCAGTAAAAAATCACAGAGCTAAATGAGAGAAAATAATACAGTACACACACACAGTTAAGATTCTCAATGTCACAGTTAAATTTAAGTTTGTGGCAATATGAAGTAGAATTGGTGGTGAAGTTAAGATTCTCAATGTCACAGTTAAATTTGAGTTTGCGGCAATACGAAGTAGAATTGGTGGCGAAAAGATAAGATTGTCAATGTCACAGCTGCTAGTGCGCGCCACAGTTCAGTTCGGTAATTAATTTTTTCTTAAGATTATAGTAGACATACGCCTGTTGAATTGTGGCTTAAAAAGTGCGGGTGGTAAAAAAGAAAGTGAGTGTACAGGTTACTTGCTTAGTCGTTTAAGAATTGGGATAAATGATGCACAGCTAGAGCTGCAGGGGTTGTGATGTGTGCACAGATATCAAGGTTTTTGCGTAGGAATCTTTAGTTTGAGTTGACGGGTGTTCTTAAGTCCCGCTCAAGTGAAACCAGAAATCATGAATTTATGTGTGATGTGATGTCGTACGGCATGTTGAACTGTATTCTTTTTCGAAAAATGTTGAACTGTATTAACTCGCCGCTTGAAATCTGAGCAGATGGATAAGGCAGAACATTTTGTTTGGGTACAAAATAAATCATATCAGGAAAAAAAAAACTAGGATCGAATTCTTAGAGAAAACAAATTATGCAGCATATATTGGGATCGAACTTGGACCTGAACCCTCCAGTCAGAGTATTCATTGGACGTTTACATTGCATTGGCATCTAACGAACTCTCAATTTTTTTGACATGTAATGAACTCTCACTTGATATGTGAGAGGATGTATGCATGGGACAGGTAGTGGGTCCAGATCGATGCTTTCCTATATATATTACATTTCTTTTGCTAAATGATTACTATACCATTGAGAAAAAATTATACGCAGGATTTATATATGTGCATGCAAATTAACACTGCTACTTACATAAAATATATCATCTACAGTGTAGAAAGATAAAATTAAACTCGGTGACTTTGTTCAAAAAACAAACTTGGCGATTTACAAAACTACTCGTTTCCCTAAACAGAAGCGATGTTAGTATGCAAGTGGTGAATATTTTTAAAACTTAACAAGTAATATGTGTGAGAGTAAATATTGACCATATAATACTTGACCCGTTGTGCTTGTTTTGCTAAAAAGGGCCTTTGCTAAATACTTCAAAGTTATATTGAAATCATGGTCAAAGTTGAGCATTATTGGATACTGTGAGAAGTCAGATGTGACCTATAGTTCGGCGAGGATGGAGTATAAGATTGCTACGTGAAAATGATGTCACTAAATTTTTAATGATTATTGCGCTTATTTTGTATTGACATGTGCACAAAGGAAAATCCTCGGAAATTATGTTGGGCCATGATAATGTAGAAAACAACGCGTATTAATAAGAGCGTTGAGGATGCTTTGAGTATGCACTAGTTGAGGCAATTGTGTTATTACAACATCTTCCAACATAGATCTCGTCAACCTATTCAAGATAGATCAACCATCTTTGCATGCATCCACTAATTAATTAGTTCTATCCTCTCCAAGACACCTAGACGCACACTCGTCTTTTATCATCCCACAAAATGGCGATGATACTCCCATCGAGACTATGGCTTGAATCTTTGTGTGGGGCTTCAAATTCGAAAATATCTAGATAGATCCACCTTTATTTAGAACATGATGATATACAAATGACTTTGAAATGCTCATCGCAAAAAAAAAGGATAGCAATTGGAGCGTGGTATGTACCATGTCTACTTAGACAAACGTTCCGAGTCTTGTTTTTTCGACATCATGTATCTGAATCGAAGTATGTGCGCTACTAAGAAAACGGGCGGCCGGAGCATCAGGTTTGGGGTGACAAGGGAAAAAAAATTCAACGAGATCCACAACATGAAGTTTCAAACACACAGCATGACAGATTAGTTGATGAGCTAGCGCTCGTGTATAACCGATAGATCAGGAAGATCTGGGCCGGCAAAGCCGGGAAAAGTAGGGCGCAGCAAACGGACCAGGGAAGAGGGAAGATATCGAACCCTAATAAAACCCAGGGTATTGGCCAGATCCCGGCTAGGTAATCCGTGGAAACCAACAAGCCGCTTCCACCAATCCCGGCCGGGGGTGCTGGTGTACGTGTACCGATTAACATGAGGACGCTAGCTCAAGTAATTACGCAGATCCACGTAAACCAGCCACGCCTCGACGACGTGCTTGCTGGCTGGACTCCGACGGGGAGCTAGCGCCGTGGGATCGGGCACCGGATCTCCGCGGCGCGCGAGAGGACAGCGCGCGGCCATTCCATGGGCGGATCCGGCCGGAGAGACCATGGCGCGCGTGCGATTTGAGCAAACAAGAGAAGCTGGCCGGTGTGTGTGTATACCTCTGTGTGCTGCAGAACTCGTAGAGCTTTCCGCGGTTGGAGAAGACGATGAGCGCGACCTCGGCGTCGCATAGCACGGAGAGCTCGTACGCCTTCTTGAGCAGCCCGTTCCTGCGCTTGGCGAAGGTGACCTGGCGGTTGATCTTGTTCTCGATCCGCTTGAGCTCCACCCTGCCCCGCCCCATGGCTGGCGCCGCCGGTTCCTCCACCTTCTCCTCCCTGGGTTGGAACCTCGAGCTAGCTAACCAGATCCGCCACCACCATACACACACCACAAGCAAGAGGAGAGAGATGGGGAGGGGGAGAGATAAGGGCGAGGAGGAGGAGCTGGGGCAGCTGGGATCGACAGGGATTAAAGTGCGAGATGATGGATGGATGGTGGTGCAGGGGAGGAGCCAGTGGTCACAAGGCGGGCTCCGCGGCGCTTCCGTTTCCGGCAAAGGATGAGTAGGGCGGAAACCCTAGAGGACCAGCCGCGTAGCGCGTTTCGGGAAGGCTAGGGATGGGTCGCCCGTCGCGTCCGTCGCCGTCGCCATCCGCGCTTAACTCACTCCTCCCTCCTCCTGCTTTATTCGCTAGCTTGCTAGCTTTTCCACCCCAACCAACCACGGCTAGCTCCACACACACACACACACGCAGAGACGGTCGTCGCGACGCGAGATATTTCAACGGTTGGCCGGCCGGCCGGCGAGCCGTCCGATCGGGGCAGGCGCGGGAGATGATGGGCGCGGCGGTCGACACGTGGATCCTGTGGCCGGAAGGGCAAGCCCCGCGTACGTACGCGCGTAATCATGCATCGGCTCCCTTCTCTGCCCACTGTGCAATCGCGCGCGGGTAGCGGAGCATCATGCATGTGCGCGCGCGGCCGGGGTCCGGCCCGATCGCCATCACGAACCATGATCGGTATGCAGCTGCAGCCGAGCGACCGCGGCGCTGCCGGCCGGTGGTAGGCACGAGCCGTGCATGTAGCCGGTCGATCGGGGAGGACACTGCTCCTTCCATCTTGCCGCGCACAATCGGCCGGATGCGGTTGTGGATTCCATCGGTTACACGTACTGATCCCTGCATGCCAGTCGTGACGGTGCGTACCACCGGGGCCCTCGATCAGCACATCTCCAACACCGCAAAGATCAACGTCTCTCCCGTGTGCTTCTTATTCTTCCTTGACCCACATGGCGACGACACATACAAGATAATTTCACTCACCCTGCACTGCGCCGTCATCGCCACCACAGCACTCACCCTCGCCGGGGGAGGTCGTCTTAGACGGGAGAGCTTCCATCTCCGGCTAGGACTGCACATGTTGCATTCACCGTCCACAGGCCTCTTCCACTCCCACGAACAACATCATCCCCAAGGTACTCAGCCAATCGCCAACCTCGTTTAGAGGTGCGATTCTGTCGTACTTTGGCTCCTAGACGGCTCTAGTGACATACAAGTAAGGTTTTATTGCGTTTCTTAGCTTCCATGGATCATGGCCAATAGCTCCAATAGTTTTTTCTACAATCATTTCGTTAATACACCGTCTCATGACCGATGGTTCGATGACGGTGGCTCTTCTCGATCCATGACCACAATGAAAATTAGCGTCCAAGGCAGTGGGGCTCCGTATAGGAGAAGTGCGGTCGCATTGGATCGTAAAAGAGAAGTCGGACCTATGCAACTCTTTGTCGTCTGCTTTCGTCGTACATTGTGGATGTGTTCCGACAAAGGTTCTGAATGTGTTCCTGCATATTATGGAGGGAGTGAAAGAGACATGACGACTACTTCTGATGCAAGCCATATGATGTTGGTAAGATTTTCTTCTCCTCTTATCAGAAATGCAAGACTATGGGGTAGCTGGTCATCTAGTTGATGAGTACATGATGATGGAAGAGTCAACATGCCCTAGGGTCAATGTACCTGTTCTGCAAAATAGTGGTTGCTTTGTTTCGTGGAGAGCCAAACGCCGCATTTCAAGGGATGCTTTGCATCATATACATGCATTGGGAGTAGAAGAACTATTTATTTGGTTGGCAGGAGCAGTACAAGAGACATATTTGCGAGTGCATAGATATACTCGAAGCTGTGGCTTCACCTATGGATTTGGAACTCTATTTTTGATGTTGTATATTCACATAATAACATCACCGTGCCTTAAAGTTTTCCGAAATTCTCTAGGCTTGCGGAAGGCAATTCTCTAGAGG
>NC_061508.1:103406323-103469141 GCF_022539505.1 Lolium rigidum | reverse complement strand
TCTACTCCCTCTGTTTCTAAAAAAACTTCACAACTTTATCTAAATACTGAGGTATATAGATATATTTTAGCTATAGATTCATCCATGTCAAAAAAAAAGTTGTGAAGCTTTTTTAAAAACATAGGAAGTAGTACTTTTAGAGTAGAGCATAATTAGCAATATTCATGTTTTCCTTGTACATAATGGACAAGAATGTTGTATTTTACATTGAGGGATGTACACAACTAGATGCAGAGTTAGCCAGACACCCTCTGAACCGAGGACCATGGCGCGTGTGAGCTGCATTTTGTTTTCCTTGGCCTACTCTCTATAATAAGGACTTATTTGCTTCATAGGATTTGTATAAGATAGTGTAGGATTAAATATTTATAGAATTTTTTTATATTAAATGTTTGATTCATAGAAATATATCGTATAGAAGCCTTGTAGTGCAAATTCTATAGGAAATAATATTAGACTATATTTCATCGCAATTTCGTAACATAAACAAAGAGAAATCATCTTCTCATAGAATTCAGTGTCTTGCCAATTGGACGAGGACAGAAAGTAGAACGATGATGTGGTTTGGTTCAGGAGCCTGACCTTTCAGAAGTGGTCGACTGATGTAATCCTTACTATATCTAGTTTTACCCGAAAAAAATTATAAGTTTCAACTGATGGAAAGAGACTTATACACTTCAACAACCCCTCTCACGTTATACATAAGTTAACGCAACCAAGAGTAACTCTTCATGCACTGGCCTAAGCATTGGGAAGCGTACGCTCGAGAAAAAATGTGTTGGAAAGCGAAGAGATAAAAAAAAAAAAAAGAGGAAACGGAGCTGTTTGGAAAAATCAGACGAACCCTCTTTTCCCCTCCCAAAATTTTTTTTTGCCGATCCCTTTCGCTTGTAGCTCCTGAGCTCATCCGCCGCCGCCCGCCGGTCTGGCCCGCCTCTTGTTGCTCGCTTCGGCACCGCTCTTCAGGAGAGCTCTCCGGGAGGCGGTGCCCTACTGGCTCATCTCGGCGCCTCCTAGAGCTTGCTGCGCGGCTGCGGTACCTCTCGCCGGCCATGCAGAGCTTCATCCAGTCCAGGAAGGCCGCTCCGTTGCTGCCTCGCCGACGCGGCACGCGGCTCCAGCAGGTCATTTTCGATTGGATTAGTTCATTTGATTTTCGGAAAACGTTTTGAGGTAGCTTGGAGTGATATCGATGTTATGTAGAAATACAAAGATGAAAGATATTTTTAATAAAAATATGAAGAGATTTTATACATCTACAATACAACCGCGTCCCAATCCTGATCAATCCCAACTTCAGGACAGAAACAGCTCTTCCCAATTCTACCTTAGTTCTGCAATTGAGATACATTTGGTTATGCCTTTGGTATGTGGCACTTTTCATGATAGATATAGGTGTTTATTTTATTTTTTTGTCTTATTACTTGGTTGAATCTTAGCTCAATCATTGCACAAGACCAATGTTTATTACTCAGTACGTTCCAAATCATTTGAAGTTCTATGTTTATCCTAAGTCAAACTTTTCTAAGTTTGGCCGGGTTTATAGATGTGCTAATATGTGCAATGTCAACTCTGTGATTATTATGATGAATCTAATGAAACTAAGTTGATGTTTGATATTTTTATTTATGAACTTGGTATGTACTTTGACTTAAGACAATACACGAAGTTGCTGCCCCTGGCCGAAAATGGAGAAAAGGTAACAACCTACATAGGACTGGAAAACTTGGGAATTGGCAAGTCATGTACTGGCTAGCAAAATTACCAAAATACAAGATCATGTACTAAGGGAACTAATGTATCAGTCTAAAGTGAATCTCCAATAGCTATTTTTCTTTGCACTATATATGATTATAAAGGATGAAAGAAGAAGATCATGCTAACCTGGAGGAGCATAACCAATTGTTCCTCTGAATCCCATTGAGCTAGTTGAGGGTTGAAAAGATGAGCATCCCTCTGCAAGAATCCTGGCCAATCCAAAATCTCCAACATGTGCTACCATGTCATCATCCAGAAGCACATTGCTTGGCTTAAGATCACAATGCACAACCGGTGCAGCTGCATTGAAATGGAGATAATCCAATGCATGAGCCACGTCACAGAGTATGCTCACTCTCTGGACAAGGCTCAAGTGTCTCTCTTCTGGTTGGTTATTCATGTTAGGATGGAGCCACTCTTCTAAGCTTCCATTGGGCATGAAGTCAAACACGATTGCTTTGAAGTCATTCCCGCTGAAGTCGATACTTGAGCACGCTGTGATTATCTTCACGAGATTCCGGTGCCGTAGGTTCCTCATCGCCTCGCACTCGGCTGCGAAGCTCTTTAGCACCCCTGGTGTCTGAAGTTTTAGTACCTTTACAGCGACGGCATTATCTTCCCCTCCTGTTGGATCACATAAGTTTCCTCTGTAGACAGATCCGTAGCTCCCCTCACCTAACAAATTGGCTGTTGAAAAACCATCTGTTGCGTGTGCCAGCTGCTGGTAAGAGACAACATGGCAGCCTCGCATGACGGCTGATGGAAGGGTTTCGCTTGCTCTTTTCTTGTGCCATGCAAAGAAGAACAGGAGGAGCAGCGAAACGATGCATGTTATTGTTGCTACAAGCAAAATAACAATTGCAAGCACGGGTAATTTGTGCCTTATATTGGGAATGTGAAGAAAACATGGGGGTAAATGTAGGTCTTGAATTCCCCCGCAAAGCTTGGTATTGCCCAAGACTGAAATCTCAGTAGCATTTGCGAAAACTCCGGCAGTTGGCACTTGGCCATCAAAATTATTGAAAGAAAGGTTTAGATGATAGAGTGTGGTAAAATCTCCAAGGAACTTTGGTATTTGGCCAGAAAAATTGTTGCTTGAGAGGTCGAGAATTTCTAAACCCTTTAACTCACTCAAGGGTGATGGAATATTACCCGTGAATGAGTTATTTTGTAGCTGGAGAATCTGGAGAAGCTTGCATTTTGCTAGAGTAATAGGAATTTTCCCCTTGAGCTGATTAGACATTGCATGAAACTCTGCAAGGTTTTGTAGATTCCCAATGCCAGGTGGTATGGATCCTTCCAAAAGATTATTGGAGATATCAAGAGATATGGCAAGTGTGGTGATGTTGAATAGACTACTGGGGATCGCCCCTGTGAAATAATTACTAGAGAGGTCTAGTTGCAGTAGAGACACCAAGCTTCCTACAGTACTCGGAATGATTCCGCTTAAGTCATTCATTGCTAGGGCCAGATTGGTAAGTTGAGTTAAATTACCTATGGTTGTCGGGACTGGCCCTCCCAAGCTGTTATTATCTAGTCTCAAAACTGTCAGATCTCGAATCATACTAAGCGAAGATGGGATATTTCCTGTAAGAGAATTGTTGTGCAGTTCAAGGTCCTGCAAACTCACAAGGTTACCTATTTCTTCAGGTATCTGACCTGAAATCTCGTTGTTGCCGAGGGAAAGAAATGTTAGCGTCGTGGATGATAAATTGGAAACAGCAGAAGGAAGACTCCCACTGAGCTTATTATAGCGCAGTTCCAAGTTTTGTAGCTGGGAGCAGTTTGTCAATGCCCGCATGAAACCCCAGTCCGCAGGACTTTTAGCTTCGAGAGAGTTAAATGCCAGGACTAACCATTGGAGGCTCTGCAACCTTCCGATGTTCGGAGGCACCGTGCCGGTGAAGGAGTTGTAGGCGGCCTCGAACTCAACGAGGTTGGTAGCGTTTACAAGGGACGACGGGAGATGACCATGGAAGAGATTCTCCATCAGGGAGAACACCTGGAGGTGAGGAAGCTTGTGGAATGCATCCTGATGTACTCTCCCCGAGAGCTGGTTGACGTTCACGGCAAAGATGACCAGTGACGATAAATTCCAGATGGCAGGTGGGATGGGGCCGGTCAGGTTGTTGGTTTCCAGGTCAAGCGTGAAGAGGTTGGAGAGGCGGCCAAGAGACGGAGGTATGTGGCCAGAGAGATGGTTCAGCCAAAGGAGGAGCTGTTGGAGGCTGGAGAGATCGCCAAAGGATGCAGGGATGGTGCCTGAGAGGGAGTTATTGGCGAGACTCATGATGACAAGCGACGTCAGGTTTCCCAGCGATGGTGGGATGTTCCCCGACAAGTCGTTGCCATCGATGCTGAGAATGACAAGGTTTCCCAGTGCACCGATCTCACCTGGGATCTCGCCCCGCAGGTGGTTGGAGGCGAGGAGAAGCTTCATGAGACTGGTGCAACGTCCCAGGGTCACTGGGATGTCTCCCTGGAGCGAGTTCGCTGTGAGGTTGAGCAATCGGAGCCGACGAAGACGGCCCAGGTCCAGAGGTATATGCCCTGTGAGGCTGTTCCCCCCGAGGTCGAGGACACGGAGGTAAGAGAGGTTGCCCAGCGACGGGGACATACTGCCCAACAAACCGAGGGAGTTGAGGCTCAGCGCGACGACCCTATCGCGGTGCCTGCGGCGGCCGCACCCAACGCCGCGCCATTTGCACGGGTGGCTGGAGCTGTTCCACGAAAAAAGCAAGCCGGCAGGGTCAGACACCATGGACTTGAAGGAGAGCAGTGCGAGTGTCTGCATTTGCACGGAGGTGAGGTTGCCGCCGGTACCAGTTCGCGGTATCGCCTGGCAGTGGCCGCAATGCAGCATGAACATGGACAGGGTGAAGCACAGGAAGATGATACCAGCAGCCATTATTTGTTTCTGGGATGGCTTGGAGGAGGGAGAGGGATTTGGTGTTGACGAGGACTGGTCGACGAGCAGAAATCACTCGGGAGCTATCCTATAAATAGACAGGAAATGAATACATTTGCTGATACAATGATGCATATGTGCCCTTTGCGGCCATAGATATGTCTATCAACGAAGACCATTGGTCGCAACAACACGTCGGTGGAATATATTCCATCGTGAACTGGCAGTGGCGCACCAGGGGACAAGGGGGCGTGCCGTGTACTGTCGATGGAGACGACGGCCTTGTGCGTGTTTCAACAATCACGGCGGGTCATTCGGTTTGAGAGGCAGAGATCTGGCCGACATCGATGATTCTCGTTAGTAACAGCAGAGGACGAACGAGAGCGGCAAGACAGTGAGCCCCGATCTAAACCACTACACTCCTCCACGTTCCATCAGGCCGACATCGATGACTCTTGTCAGGTTTTTCGGCGCATTAGGATGATATCTCGTGTTTTAGACTACCCACAGTGAGGGTATCGTACTTAAAAATGCGGATGTGTCACATCAATTTTTTTTTGATGTAACCATATATTTCATTAGACAATCTGTTTACAGAAATTACACATATGGTCACCACACAAAATAAACATTTGCATCAAGCAACTTTGCACAAGAAAACTCACAAGAAGTAAAACTACAAGTTCACCCTTGGAGAAACCTGTGCCTCGCCGAAACATCGTCCATTTTCCTCCACTGTCACCATGGTAGCGCTGGAAAAAGAAGCGAACAACCACCACGCCTAGATCTGGGAGAGCACCATCGCATTCAATGATGTTTTTTGAGCCGATGAACCGGGTCGTTGCAGAGGACGAGCCCGAGACTTTGTGGCACGTCGGCCGGGGATCTTCCCCATGGTCACCAGATCCCAACACCGTCATCATCTCCAGACTCAGTCGAAGAAGACAAACGCTGCCGCCTGCCGTCATCCTCACACCCAACTGCAAGACGCCAGACATAACTGCAGCAGCCAACGCAACCGTCACCCGCGAGAGTGCCGAACGCCAACCGCCAGATACGAATCTTACCAGATCCGAAGACCGGCGAGAAAACCAGGTCACCTGCCTTCCGATGTCACCGGTTAGAGCGATGCCGAGATGGAGAAAGAGCAGAGGCAAATTATTCCGACGCGACGCAATCTTCTCCATAGAACGGCGACCCAAGAAAACACTTGCCAATAACTACTGACCAGAGCCGATACTCCGGGGTCCCCACCCCCTCCCGTCGCCGGAACGGCCGACGGAGGAGGCAGGGACCGGCGGCTGGCCGGTGTAGTTTGCTAGCAGAGATCGCCCAGTTATCGGAGCGGTTCCTGGTTTCATGGGAGCGGTTCCTGGTTTCATGGGAGCGGTTCCTGGTTTCGTACAAACTTTTTGCCGGGTGTTTTGGGGGAAGAATGGGTGTCACATCAATTAATGATGAAAGAGATGGAAGTACTTCATACCGGTTTATATGGGTATTAACATTTCGAGAAAATTTGACTATCAATTTGGTCAACAAAATATGAGATATATACTATAAAAAAATATACTATTGAATTTATATTCAAAAGAAGTTTCCAATAGTATATTTTTTGTGATATATATCTTATATTTTGTTGACTAAATTAGTAGTTAAAATTTTATCTTGAAATGCGTAATACCCCTATAAATCGATATGGAGAGAGTAGTGGTATCATAAGTAGATACTGGACCATAGTAGGTAGAACTAGAAAAGTTAATGCCAAACAAAAATTTACACAATTTTGCATAAATACAACTAGATTATGATACTACTATACGATGACATGCATTGTAGAGATATAATCATACACTAGTATTATACTCCCTCCGTCCACAAATAAGTGTACATGCGGGTTTTCAAGATAAATTATGAAGTGGAGTTTAAAATACATTGAGAACATGCATCTCTCTTCTTTAATTATATCAACTCCAATAAACTAACTGCATGTAAAAAAACAAGAAGAACATGTGCTGGTTTGATTTCCATGCGATTGAGAGAGAAGCAACTAAAGTGCATTGAAAAGATAGGAGTACATTTTTTTTGGACAACGTTTAGAGTTAGATGTCTACTTATTTGAGAACGGAGGAAGTATACATGATACTACTTTATGATATCATCCATTGTGGCTAGTCTTATCAAAAGAATTAACATCCACGTATGCTACAGTTTGCTAAGACTGGTCACAATTGAAAGTATCATACAATACACATGTATATGATATAAGTTTATGATACCACTTCTATATTGCATAGTATCATGGGGTAGTATCATACTTTATGCGTAAGGTTTATTAGGCTAGCATGTAGTTTAAGAAAAATGTACATAAATTTGATCAACAAAATATGAATTATATGGAACAAAATTATACCATTAGATTCATATTTAAAATATCGTTCCTATGATATAATTTTTGTGATATATAATTCATTTTTATTAAGAAAAATAGTTTAATTTTTTTTCATGAAATATGTGTTGGTCTACAGAGGGGTAGTTCCATTATATTTAATATTTAGTACAATCATAATGCAAATTTATATACACGATATATTTGCATTTAAATTTTTAATTTTACATGTTATGATATGATATTTATCTATGAACCACTTTCACCCCTCTTCGTATTAATTATTGTGCCAAATCAGATTTTTACCATCATACGGTTTAACATGCAAGTATTTGAAGAAATTGGTTTAACCATTATTTTTGTTAATAAAATATAGAATATATGTCACAAAAATTATATCATTGAAAACCTTTTTAAAATACAAATATAATGGTATAATTTTTTTGACATATAATTCATATTTTGTTGACCAAATTAATGGTCAAACTTTATCTAGTACCAATCCGAGGGAATACTTATGATGCTCTTATTGACTAGCCATAATGAAGTATCGTAAATACTAAGATTAGTCGTAGTGAAGAGTAATTTAGACTAGTAACATGCAAATGTTACTAGTTTATGTTACTAATTTCATAGCACTGTTCGAAAAATCGGTCGATAAACGATTAATCTTCATTTTGAGACTGACTGATAAGTTAACGGTTAACAATTTCTTGAACATTGCTTCATAGTGGGTTGTAACTTTTGTGTGGTATTTTTCATGGATTCTGTCATTTATTTTGTTGTTGACTCATCGTGTGATGTTATGATAGCATAGCTATTTAGCACATCAATTTCTTTCTTTATTTATTGTCATGTCACCGAATTTTTTTGAGGTATGTAATGTTACTACCTATTTTACTTCTACTATGAGTAGTGTAACATATATATCATGTTGACAAAAATCTAATGTGAGGCAACAATTAATAAGGAGAGAGATAAGAGTGATAGAGTTGTATCATAGGAAGACAGAACTAGAAAATTTAATGGCATATAAATTTGCATTTTATAAAATATTAAATATGATGAAAGTTACTGTGTACAATACTTTTCATTGTGACTAGTCTTTGCAAATTGTACATGAAGTATTTTTATTTTTCAGCATTTTCATGTTGATTTATTAGGCTTCACGTTCTTTAAGAAAATATTAACGATAAATTTGGTCAATAAAATATAGATTATATGGAACAAAAAATATTATCGGATTCTTATTTAAAAAACGTTTCCACTGATATAATTTTTGTGAGATATAATCCTTACTTCATTCAGCCAAATAATGGTAAAAAAATTTAAACTACATTAAGGCATAATAAACTGAGATGAGATAGAGAGTACCATTCCCAGCATTTGTTTCAGCATTGACAGCAAGTGTAAATTACAGTAACCCAAGCAAGGCCAGGGGAGAAATTCTTGGGACATGGAAAAGTAATAAGCTTAAATGACCACAAAACAAACCCAAATATGGCATGCATTGACAATACTTCAACGGTTTCCTTCAGCATTCCAGAGAAAGTGTTACCCGAGCGACAACAATGCAAGGCCACACTACATCCCACACATAATAAAGAAATATCTGGCTGATGCCTATCGAGTCTGGCAATTTCTTGCGATGATTTCCACAAATTGACAAACAAGCAAAGAGTCTACAGCATCATTCGGTATTCATCATTCAACATAAATCCCTGAACCAGTTCTTTGCTGCAAGAGTGTTCGACCTTCCTTAACCATAGTTCAGGCGGAACATGTCGTTCTGCACGTAGAAGGACCCTCCAGCTGGCAGCAAATGGAACATCTGCAAATACAGTGGGTCACAAGGTTAGAAACATTATACATCCTTATATGGCCGTCAACTACAATGAACATCACAATGTACTTCCATGAAACTCTCGTAACCTACACCTCGTGTCGGAAAAAAAAAAACCATCCTAATAATATTCATGCAAACAAAGAGGGAACACATGGACATGGATGTGAATTAGCTGCCTCATTCAAAGGACATCTCCTGTCAGAAAAGAAAACCATCCTAATAGTATTCATGCGAACAAACAGTGAATACATGGACATGGATGCGAATTAGCTGCCCCATTCAAAGGATCAGTCATACAAGGCAATCAAGAACCATCTAAGAGCTACAGTGTTCTAAAATGCTAACATAAGTATTATAAAACATTAAGTGGTTAAAGAGGGGAGGCACGTGAGATCTGAATTGCAAATTATTTTATTTGAAAGGACCATCTAATCCAATGAGCAGAGCTCAATTCTATCTAGAAACTCCAAAATACAAATACAAATATCACCGTATTGATTACGAGGAAGCTTTGTGTAGCCTAAAAAATATAAGATGTACAGCATTAGAAGATAACAGTTGAGGTATTGTATAGAAGTGTGTACATTTCATAAACAGTTGGGTCAACTTAAGAATAATCCCGTTGTTTTTTTTAAACGACCACCTGAATATAACTGTATGGTGACAGGAATTCCAGAACAGAAGGCAGTGAAACTTCCAACAGAAACGGCACAATCGGTACACCACTCCAATCTAATACTTTCAAACAGACAATATTCCAAGTTACATGGGACTGAAAATTCTTGATGTAGTCCTCCTTTCTAACAAATGGAAAAAAACATAACCCAAGTTCATGACACTACAAGGAGATGAATCATATTATTTCAGATGAATACAGAATTAAAGCTACCACGTGTTCCATGCATACAAGCATAAAATTAAGTGAACAAGAATGTAAAGCATCTTAAGTGTCAAGTTACTCCAGCAAGAAGAAAAATAATTAACACGGACATCATATTACTTTGTCAGGCAAAAAAAGATATCACGACATTAATATTTGATCTAATATCTACTAGTAGGGAAATTACGCAAAAATGTGATTCAGTGGACTAAATGTCATGCAAAAAAAAATACTGCAGATGGAACATAGAAAGCCGTAGTATCTGTTCTCGGAATGAAACAGCAGCACATCAATATTTGGTAACAAGTCAATCACTACACATCAACAAAGTCAGTGACTTGAGATAAACTGAGCCAAAGAAACAATGAAAGATCAAACTTGGAGATACACCACTGACTAGATACAAACAACAGAAAAATCAAATCATACTGCACAGGAGTCTTAGAGAAGAAACAGCTTAAAGCTGTAACAAAGAGAATGGTTAGTACTACACAATAGATTACCTCCTTCCTAAAACAAGTGTCTCACTTTTGTGTATCTAGAAAAAGCTGAGACACTTATTTTAGGACCGAGGGAGTAGTCAATAAAAGCTCTTGACCAGATTCAAAATTCTAAGAATAGTAACATAGGGAACAACAGGGTACAGATCGTATGAACAAATTACCTTTCAACTACCTCAAACAAATCTAAAAAAACATTGCTAGGAAATAATAGAAGTACCAAAGGGAGAACCCAGTGATTATACAAACAAGAAAACTTGGCAGCTATGAGGCAGAGATCTAAACGTCGCAACTCACGGTTTCACATCTCCAACATAAGGCTTGCGGCTCAAACAAATACAACTACTACCCAAATATACTACTGTAAGTAATCAAGTATAATCTATTGATAACAAAAAAGGCTAGGCTAGGAGATCGACCAAACCCAGCCATCACGATAGTAAGAGTTATGGACATATCAGACAAACATTTTTTTTATCAACAAATCGAGAGTCGACCAGTTCCAGGGAAGACCGCTCCGTCCGATTGTGTATGATTTGGGGCCAAACGAAGGAGCGCAGCAACCAATAGGAACAGATCGGCACGTAATAGGAAGAAACAAGGGGAATATTTGGCGGGGGTGGCGCGGACCTGTGAGAACTTGAGCGGGTGCTCGCCGGGGCCGGTGGTGATGGTGCCGGAGACGAAGACGAGGACGCCGCCCTGGGGCCCCGATGGCTGGCAGTCGACGGTGTCGATCTTGTGCTGGCACTGCTGGAAGGGGAGGGATCCGATCTTGTTGGTGATGGCGGCGGCGCCGCCGAACTTCTCGCCCTCGAAGGTGAGCATGGAGCCGTCCTGGTACAGCCCCGCCAGCGCGGCGCGGTTGGAGTCGAAGGTCTGGTAGTAGTGCTGCACGAAGGCCTTGGCCACCGCGTCGGGATCCATGGCCGCGCCTCTCCTCGCCTCGCCTAGGGTTTGGAGCTGTGGATGCGGCCGGCTCGGTCTCGGGGGCGTTTGGAGTAAATGGGGAGAGGGGTTCGCCAAGGGGAATAATAATTGCTGCTGATTTGGATGGGATGGGCGTGGGTGGGGCTTGGCGTGGGAAGGACGCTACGCCATCGGGGCTGGGCCCGCCGATGGAGGAATACCGCGTTGGGCATTTGGGCTGGGATGGAATTTTTTTATTTAGGATATGACTCGGTTTTCATGGGCTGTTGTGTGTTCGTGGGCTCGTTTTAGTGGGCTACTTGAACATATTCATAGAGTTGAATCCAGTGGTTTGAAGTTTTTTAAACATAAGGCCCTTGGCCCGGCTTTATATATAAAGCCCTCATGGCGAATAGAAGTAGCGATACAACACACACCACAGAACAGGTACCTCCATAAGTCTAGTGCCACCATGCGAATACAGCATACGAATACATAAGTCTGAAACCCAAAGAAAACAGCATAGGGCAAGCGTGGAGCCGCGCACAGGTAGCAGGAGAGGCAGCATGAACTCGTCGCTCCATCCAGGATGTCGATGACGTCAGAGTCCTCCTGCCCGGATCCTCGCGTGAACCCTCCTAACTTTGTCCAGCGCCACGTCCAGCAGTGGTCGATCCGTCGGTCTGACCAGAACCTCCAGCTTTTTGTCCTTGGTGATGGTGTTGCCGGCCTTGCCCTCCAGGTTCTTCTCGGCCGTGAGCCTCTCGGCACGGAGAAGTGCCGAGGTACCATCCGCTGCACCTTGGGTCCTCGAGATCTTCCTCGCCGCCGAGGCCGATGCCGTAGACGGCCTTGGAGCGACGGGCCTGCGCCAGAGGGGTCGCCTCGGACAGCTCCTTGAGGAGGTTGTTGTGTCCTTCATCATCAGTGTGCCGCGGCAGCTCCTC
Organism: Lolium rigidum; assembly: GCF_022539505.1. Lineage (NCBI taxonomy): Eukaryota > Viridiplantae > Streptophyta > Magnoliopsida > Poales > Poaceae > Lolium > Lolium rigidum. The sequence goes on along the minus strand of NC_061508.1, from coordinate 103,457,007 downwards.
GCCCTCGGAGGCGTCCACCACCTCCACATCCACCGTGCGGCTGTGGCTCGTGGGTAGCGTAAGCCTGGCCAGCTTAGCCGGTGGGCCCTCCGCCTGTTGGCTGTCATCAACCCAAGAAGGCGCCGGGTCGGTGATCTGAGAGTCAAGATCAGCCGAGTCCATGGAGTCTTCAGTAAGGAGGCGGGACCCTTCCGTCGTGCTTGTCGGCGCCACCAGGTGCACAAGCATCTTGTGCCTGGCCGATTCTTGGAGGGTGAGGGAGGGCAGGATCTCTTGCTGCAGCTCGTCGCCGGGGGAGGAGGCCGACCAGATGGGCGGCACCTCAGGGCCGAGCTCCTGCCGCTCCAGCCGGATGGGGGCGCCGGGGTCGCACGCCCGGGGCGGCACCAGCTCGTCGCCGCCCGCGTCGCCCGCGTCCGCTCCCTCACTCATCCTTCTCGCCCCAGGAGGTCGAACTCAATCAAAGTGTTCTTTGCTTTCCCAGTGGTTTGAAGTCCCTTCTTAACTGAATTAAATATGATTTGCTCAACAAAAAATGGACTAAATAAGCCATCGCGTGCCGGGAAGGTTTAGCTCTTGCCGCTGATCTGCAGCTGAACACATGTATTATTGCTTTGGATTGCAAGGAAGAAATAATCTTGTCCATGAAGACAGATCAGAGGGCTTGCTATAGTACGGTTCTGAAGGAAATAAAAGTAAGGAGGTTTGATCTCATGGATGTTAGGTTTATTCATGAAGGAAGAGCATCGAATGTGCATGCTCACAATTTAGCTCGTAATTCACTAGATTTACTTCAAGGGCGCCGCTTGTGGCTCTTGAACTCTCCTGATATACATCGTGTACCTCTTATGATTGTTCAATAAAGAGATTTATGTCCCCTCAAAAAGAAAGGAGCCTGGTATATCTCCATTTCAGTGTCCATCTTATTTATTTCAAGTTTAATGCATTACAGCTTAAATAAAAATTGTGTGCTAAACTTCGTTGGTATTTATAGCTTCGGATGCCTTCAAAAAATTATAAGACTTTGTCAATTAAAACAAGAGTTTGAAGACCTCGAAGATTTGATTTTTAGACTTTATTTTGTAGTCACTAGAGATAGCCCATGTATATGTATCATGTACTATTTGCTAATTTAAATATATATGGTGTTGATTGTAAAAAAAAGTTCGATGGATTTCACAAGGAAATAATCTTGGGTATAGAGATTATAAAACATGCTGAGACGAAGATGTACCTCTTTGTTCACGCCCCTGAAATAAAGTTACCTCACCGTTGGAGAGGTGTGGGTTACCACGAAGGACCACAAAAGTTCGTCTTCTTCTCTAAGCCCCTCCACGAAGTTAAAGCCCCTTCTTATGGTTAGCTTATCTTCCACCCTGAAGTAGACGAGCTCCATAACATCTTCACAAATCCCAAGAAACGGGAAATGGGGGCCTTTTCATAATCTTCCATGAAGCGGATATTGTGGCACCAACCGCCAGGCTCATGGATCTCACTTGAATGAATCAACATGGAGACCTCAAACTTATGCAACTAATGCAAAGTAAGAATACCAAGAAATATGCTCAAATCGTTCTCTCTAAAATACACAACAGCAATAAAATGGTAGCAAGAAATTATAGAGCAAAACAATGGAAAAAGTCAATGATAGCCCACAAGTCTATGGGATCAATTGTAGTACCTTTCAGATATATATGGTTTTCGAACCAACGATCCATGAGGAGCTGAAGGTATTGGTTAGCAAATTCAACAAAGTATACAATAAAAATTGCATGTAAGGATTTGTATTTTCTAGTTTAAAGTTCGCGGGAAAGTAAATGACAAGTAAAGTAATTTGCAAGTAATGTAAATTCCCTTTTCAGAGAAAGCCTAAATCCTCTATTCAGCAAGAGGACAAGCGTGGGTGTGTTCTTATATGAGGCAAGCGTTCGCCAAGGCGGCATAGAATTTATGGCATAAAAAATTATAGTCCAGCATGGTAAATATTTTTTCAAACTTTATTCTAATCAGATGAAGCCTAATAGCCAGATACCTGCAAATTCATGTTGAATTTAAATCAACAAAACATGAAATGAAATTTGAAAACAGAAAATAAAAAACAGAAAAAAGGAAAAGAGGAGAAAAACCTTACCTGGACTCACTTGGCCGTGGTAGCCCACCAGCAGCCCATCAGTCCCAGCCCAGTAGCTAGCCCAGCTCAGCCCAGTACCGATTCAGCTCACCTGGTCGCCTTCTTCCTACTCCCTCGCATGAACGCCACCGGGACGACGTGAGGGAATTCACCGGCCACCTCACCGTCGTCGATAAGGTCGAGTGCGAACGCCAGCGACCAGCTCAACAACGTAGACAAGAATCTCCGCGTCCGAGCTTATCTAAACACGAACAAATTCGTGCCAGAAACCATCACCGACGTCACCGCCACATCTGTGCCGTCACCGACGACGTGCCATCGCCTCAGTGATCTCCTAGAGCTATAAATAGGCCAAGAAGATCTCCGTGAACTCCTTGTTCTTCGAAGCCAGTCCACTCTCTCTCACACCTTCTCCATCTCTCGCCATTCTCACTTACTGGCCGCCGGAGTCGAGGAAGAACCCGACGGTTGGAGCCACCCCAGCACCCGTGTGGAGGTCCAGGAGATGCGCCTTGTCGAGTAGAGCATCCAGGAGGAAGATAGCATCCGGGGAAGCAGTGAGGGATGCCAATTTGGCGATTCCCTTTCACAGTTCATCTCCGGCATAGAAGAAATTGAGTTCGTCTCCGTCCACGATCGTCGTCACCGACCACCTCAACAGAACCAGGGTATGAATACGCACACGTAGCCCTATAATTTGCATCAAATGGTCAACCGTAGCTCCATTTCGACATTTGGCCGGAGCTGCGCCGCTGCAGACATGATCTCCGACGATGCTCCGGTGAGTTTCTAGAGAGGCCAACACCACCACGGTGTTTATCGTGTCGAGAGGGTTCGATAGGGTTTAAACGTGCGTCTGGGGAGGCCGTGTATCGGCGGCGCCGCCCCCAGGCGACCACCGGCGTTTAAACGCCGGCGTGGTCAAACTACCGGCCAACTTTGACTAGTCACTGCTCACATGGCAGCCGACGTGTCACTGACCCCATTGGTCAGTGACTAGAGTTAGGTTCTGTCACGGTACAAAACCGTATTTCTATTTAATTTAAATTCCTGAAAACTATTTAAACTTTCCCAAATTATATAAAATTCATTTCAACTCAGAAAAATACAAATGAGGTATCAAAATGTTCCTAAAAATAAAATCTATCCACTAAAAATATAAAATGAAATTTATATTTTTAATAAAAAAAATTAATTATTTAATACTCATTAATTAAGCCTTTTCTTTTAATTCCAAATGCAACTAAAATTCAATAATTAGAAAAGGTTCTGAAATAAATAAAAACTAATAAATAAAATAAATAAAACCTTAAAACTAATTTTCTTTATTTGTTATTTTGTTAAATCCTTATTAGAAGGATTTAAACCTAATTAATAATTATCTTAATTATTAATTCAATAAAAATAATAAAATGTCAAATCCCATTTTTTTTTCAAAGTTATTAATAACTTCAACTTGATCATGAAGTTATTAACCTAAGAACTATATGGTAATTAGGAAACCCTAACTCCTTATTGAATGATATTACAACTTTATCATTTCATGTGAACCCTAAAACCCTAAATACATTTAGAACCCTAGCTCCATTATTACATGTGAACCTTAATTTGTTTCTAAACCTAAACCCTAGGTTAGAACATGTGATCATGATACTTTGATTTGATTCAATAGCTCCATAGTAGCAACTAAACAATTACCATTTCTTCATAAAATAATAGAGACCCATCTCTAACACATTGGTATTACATGTGTTCATGCCTAGATGATCAAATAGGACCAACCCTAGTTCCTATCTTCTGAGACACCAACCTTAATCATTCCTATTTAGCATCACACCATTGTGATGAAGCCTAATAGCAACCATGCAAATATTGTGCATCATGTTCCATACACCCTAAACCCTACTAGTGATATATACTTATGAACCATCCTATTTAGAAACCAACCATTCCTTACTTAGTGGATCCAATAGTAAAACCTAGACCACCTCAACCCTAATTGATATACTTCTTATTACTTAAGAAGTATGTTCTTCAAAAGTTATTCTTTTGAAGTAAATATGGAATAGCCATCAAACCTGCTTAATAGGACCTATAAACCCTAACTATCTATCACCAATAAGATATACCACCGGATTGCAACCATTGATAATTAAGATGCTTATGCTTAATTAAAAACCCTACAAGCCTAGGTGTTGATGAATCCAACATTGTTAGGATCCATCTAATACTTAATTAGGAAACTCAATTGAGAACCATAGTAAATCATAGAAGTAAATAGTTTCTACTTCAAATACCTAATATTTCATGTTTAACATGTTCTTCTAAAGTTATTCTTTTAAAGTATATAATAAGTAATCATCAACCATGCACTATAGAACTTAAAATGGACAACTGCTCTTTACTTATTATACAACTACCATCCCTTGGTGTATATGATTGTTATTATGCATTTTACCACTTCTTTATGATTCTAAGACAACAAAACCCTAATAAGAACCTTGTTTGTGAATCACTCTAAAAGTGCAACACACCCTGAACTAATCATACCAACTCACTGAACCTAAATCATCGGGGTTAGGTCACGCTTAGAGCGATTGCATCTCATACTTATGCATTATTGCATCCTTGCCAATCTTTTAAACATCATCCTTACCGGATGATGATGCTATTTCAGAATTTGGAGTTATTGCGTATCGAAGACCTTGCCTGCATAATCTTGTAGTCAAGAAAGGCAAGTTCATCGCTTGCTCATGTCATTTGAGTATTTTTTACCAAATTACTTGCAAAGTACTATACTTATCACTCTTGCATGAAAATCAAAGATACTATTTTCATAACTATGAATATGACTATGTGGTTGGCAATGGAACCATGGTATGTGTTGATATGGTGGAGGTTCCATTGCAAGGGTTTATATCCATCTAGGATTAAACAACAAATGTCGTCCAGTGATTCTTGTGCCGTAAAACACGTGTTAACCATAAGATCTGGAATGGGACGGAGTAGTCCAATGTATTTCCACCTCTCGTACATCAACGGATGCGCTTACCGTAGCAGTTGTGTCTTGCGAGAACAACCGGTGGGTGGGGATCCCCCTCTAATTCCCCACGGTAATGTGGTCTATGATGGGTTGCATCTAACGGCGAAGGAGTTTATGGTAGTTAGCCCAGAAATGTTGCCGTGGTCGGGGGCCATCCTTAAGTGGTATAAGTACACCTGCGAGGACCCATGGTCGGGGATTGCAACAAAGGGTGGGTGTGCGAGGTAGCGGAGGAATATAATTGGCTAGAACCTTATACCGGGCCTCACACCAAAGGAAGTGTGGACGGGGAATATGCCCGGTTGGCACCAAGGTTAAGATCTCTTATGGGTAAAGCAACACACCTCTGCAGAGTGTAATGAATCGTGACCTGGCACTCCCTGTTCCGGGTTTTGGAACTGCGAACGCTGCCGGAAAGGAACTCCATGAAGTTCTAGTAAACCGGTGAAGGCTGACGGACATAGTTCTTCTGAATAAAAGCGACCTTTTGAAGAAATGATTATGAAAACCTGCATTGGTATTAGACTTTCTGGTCTAATGCCGTAGCTAGTGCATTAAACACCTCTTTCCTATAATGAACTTGTTGAGTACGCTCGTACTCATCCCACTCTTAAATCCCTGCTTAGATATGAAGGCATCGAAGGAGGATCTACAGTGCAACTCGAAGGTCGAGGAGTCAACAACTAGTTCACGGGACAGGACCCTGTCAGAGGAGTCAAACACCACATCAACAAGGAGAAAACCTAGATTAGCAATAGAAGGGAACTAGCTTCCTAAACTTAGCTCCTATTTAGTTAGAATCTATTCATAGCCTCTATAGATAGTTAAATACTCTACAAATAGAGTTCGTGATAGGATTAGACTACGAGTCGTTCTTCTGGAGTTTATTTGCAGTTTTACCTCATTGTAACGTAGGAGGATGTGATGATCTTATGTAACAGAGTCTGTATGTAATTCTATAGACATGTCTTTGACCCGCATATGTTTCTGTTGTACCACTCTGAGTGATATAATACTAGTGAAACAGTGTTTCATTGGTGTTATATCAGACTTGCATACTACGCCATGTAGTGGTATGCCGGGTCACCACAAATGCCCAAATGAATCTCATAGTAATCATCTTGTCATGTATGGTCTTTATTCTGTCAATTGCTCAGCTATAATTTGTTCACCCAACATGTTATTTATCTTTATGGAGAGACACCTCTAGTGAACTGTGGACCCCGGTCCTTTCTTTTACACTGATAAATTCATCCACTGCAAACACCTGTTCTGTTTACTTACTGCAAGCATTGTTCTCTTTATTTCACTGCAAACAAACATCTCTTTCCACACTATACGGTTAATCCTTTGTTTTCAGCAAAACTGGTGAGATTGACAACCTCACTGCAAGTTGGGGCAAAGTATTTTGGTTGTGTTGTGTGCATGTTCCACGTTGTTTCTAACGCCGGTAGTGTGCCCTGTCGAAAGTCAGCTAGCAACACCTTCAGAAGTGATTTCTTTCTCCTACTTGTCGATTAAACCTTGGTTTCTTACTGAGGAAAAACTTGCTAGTGTGTGATACGTCCAAAACGTATCTACTTTCCCGAACACTTTTGCTATTGTTTTGCCTCTAATTTGTGTATTTTGGATGCAACTAACACGGACTAACGCTGTTTTCAGCAGAACTCGTTACGGTGTCTCGTTTTTGTGCGGAAATCCAACTTTCAGGAAAAACCTCGGGATTTTGACGAAAGGGCCTATTTTCCCGGAATAATGACGGAGCCGTAAGGACAATTGAAGTGGAGGCCCGAGGTCCCCACACCACATGGCGGCGCGGCCCGGGGGGGCCCGCGCGGCCATGTGGTGTGGCCCCTCGGCCGGCCTCCGACGCCCCCTTCGGACTACTTATTCGCCTCGACCTAAAAACGCACGGGGAGAAGTGGAAGTCGCCGTAAACCCTCCCGAACGCCGCCACATCGCGAAACTCCGTCGCGGGAGCCGAAGTCTCCGTTCCGGCACTCCGCCGGGACGGGGATTGGAGGAGATCATCACCGCCATCACCGCCAACGCCTCTCCATCAACCAGCAATGTTTCCCCCATCCATGTGTGAGTAATTCCCCCGCTGTAGGCCGAAGGGGATGGTAGGGATTGGATGAGATTGGTCATGTAATAGCATAAGATTGTTAGGGCATAGTGCCTAGTGTCCGTAGATGGTACTTTTATGATATTGTTGCAACTTGTTATGCTTAATGCTTGTCACTAGGGCCCGAGTGCCATGATCTCAGATCTGAACATGTTATTGATTCATGAAGATATTCGTTGTTTATGATCTTACCTGCAAGTTGTATACACGTGTCGCTGTCCGGAACCAATGGCCCCGAAGTGACAGAAATCGGGACAACCGGAGGGGATGGTAGTGATGTGAGGATCACATGTGTTCACGGAATGTTAATGCTTTGCTCCGGTACTCTATTAAAAGGAGTACCTTAATATCCAAGTAGTTTCCCTTGAGGCCCGGCTGCCACCTACGTTGGTAGGACAAAAGATGTTGTGCAAGTTTCTCATTGCGAGCACGTACGACTATAATTGGAACACATGCCTATTGATTCATTAGTACTTGGATACCGTTTTATTATTATCTGCAAATGCCCTCGCTATGATTGTTACATGAGTTTCTCTCATCCATGCAACGCCCGTCATCCGTCCCCGTGCCTACGGTATTTTAATCCTGCTTGTTTACTAAAATCACTACTCGCTGTCTTTGTTACTCGCTACTCGTTATTTCACTATCGCTCATCGCTATAAAGCGTTACTACCGATAAACTCTTGCGAGCAAGTCCGTTTCCAGTGCGACTGAATTGACAACTCCGCTGTTAAGGCTTTCAATTATTCTTTGTCTCCCCTTGTGTCGAATCAATAAATTGGGTAATACTTTCCTCGAAGACTGTTGCGATCCCCTATACTTGTGGGTCATCAAGACTATTTTCTGGCGCCGTTGCCGGGGAGCATAGCTTTATTTGGAAGTTCACTTGGATTGATATTGTTCGCTACAAATTCTCCATCATGGGTAAATCTCGCGATACTAAGGTCGCCATATTACCATCCACTACAAGAAAAGGTACAACTCTAAGTACCTCTGCTGCTCTTGATTCACCATCTGTGATTGATAAACTTGTTTCACCGCCAGATGCTTCAAATGCTGGTACTTCTGCTGAATCTGAAAACTCTCATAATACTGATAATATGTCTCGCTTGTGCTTGATGATAGTGGTTCATTGGGAACTTTTCTAGATGCTAAAATTGCTAGGTCTAGACAAATCGAAAATACCGAAACTCCCGATGTTACTACACTCGTTAATTCACCCGAACTTGAATACTCTAGTGATGATCTTGATGAAGATTATGTGGAACTTGATGATGATTTTATTGAAAAATGCCATGCTACTACCGATGCAAGAAAAATTAAAAAGTTGCTTGCAGAACATACTCGTTAGATATAAACTGTCTCCCGATCCTAAATTTGCCACATCTCCTATAAACATTAAGGATAAAGATTATGATTTTTCTCTTGATCTATCTCATATAGCTATTGTTGAGAAAACACCCTTTTGTGGTACTGAAAAAGAAAGTGCTGTTGAACACATGACTGAGTTATCTACTCTGAGTAGCTTGTTTTCTGATGATGTTAGGAAGCGTACTTACTTTGTTGCTAAAATCTTTCCATTCTCATTAAAGGATGACGCTAAAACTTGGTATAATAGTTTGCCACCTAGCTCTATTAAAAGTCCAAAAGAATTGCTTGCTCGTTTTCTTCCGGAAATACTTTCTCGCTAGTGCTCAACATGTCTGCTTTGCGAGAGAGTTTATAATTTTGATCGGGAAGATGAAGAGAAATTGCCCGAGGCTTGGGCGAGATTTTTCTCTCTTATTAGAGCTCTGCCCGACCATGATTTGGAAAAGCATGATTTACTTGATATATTTTATAGTGGACTAACCATTGAGTCTAGGGCATACCTGGATAGTTGTGTCTGGTTGTGTTTTCGGAAAAGAACTCCGGACGACGTTCGAAGAATTATTGGCTAAAATAGGCCGGAATTATGATGATTGGAATACGCCCGAACCAACTCCAACACCAATAGTGAAGAAGAGGGGTTTAATTAAATTGAATGATGAAGATATGAGGGAAGCCAAGAAGTCTCTCAAGGAGAAAGGTATTAAATCCGAAGATGTGAAGAATCTACCTCCTATAGAAGATATATGTGAGATAATTCCCCCTTCATCCATGATTGAGGTAAATTCCCTTCAACGCTTTACTAGGGAAGATATTCCGTATTCAAAACCTCTTGCGCAATGCTTAGATGAGTTTGATAATTATATTGTTAAGCAAGAAAATTTTAATATGAGAGTAGAGAATCATCTTATGGAAAATTCTCAAGCTATTAGTCAATTGCATGATATTGTGGAGAGAACCTCCAATGATGTTAAGATGCTAGTTAAACATTTTCATATGATTCAAACTCAAATTGATCAACTCACTAAAGTGCAAAATGACTTGTTAGGAAATAATGCTAAAGAAAAACATGCGTATGAAGTAACAACTAGAGGTGGTGTCTCTACCCAGGATCCTCTATATCCTGAAGGGCATCCCAAAAGAATTGAACAAGATTCTCAACGCATTGAACCTAGAGCTCATTCTAAGAAAAAGAAGAAGAAACATAAAAATGTTGTAGAATCCTCTCGAACCTCGTTAATGATCCTAATAGTATTTCTATTTCGATGTCGAAACCGAAAGTGGTAATGAACATGATAAAGATAATGATAAGAATGATACTTCGATAAAGAAGAGGTTGAAAAAGAACCTCGAAAAGCATGCTAAAAATAAAAAGTATACTAAAGAAGATTTTATTGCTGAGAAACATGGTAATGAAAGAGAACCTTGGGTGCAAAAGCCAATGCCTTTTCCCTGCTAAGAAACTAAAATCAAAGGAAGAAGAACACTATAATAAATTCCGTGATTGGATGAAACCTTTATTCATGCAAATTCCTTTGATCGATGCTATTAAATTGCCTCCTTATTCAAAGTATATGAAAGATATTGTTACTAACAAAAGGAAAATCCCCAATGAGGAAATTTCCACTATGCTTGCTAATTACTCTTTCAATGGCAAAGTTCCAAAGAAGTTGGGCGACCCAGGTATACCTACTATTCCTTGTTCTATTAAGAATAATTATGTTAAAACTGCTCTATGTGACTTGGGCGCCGGTGTTAGTGTTATGCCTTTTTCTCTATACAAGAGACTTTACTTAGATAAGTTGATACCTACCGATATATCTTTGCAAATGGCCGATAAATCTACTCGCTATTCCCGTTGGTATATGTGAGGATGTTCCTGTTCAAGTTACTAATAACCGCTTGATATTAATCGATTTTGTTGTGTTGGAAATGCCCGAAGATGATAATATGTCTATTATTCTTGGGAGACCTTTTCTTAACACCGCGAGGGCTGTTATTGATTGCAATAAAGGAAAGGTTACTTTCAATGTTGATGACAAGGAACACACCGTTTATTTCCCCAAGAGGATTGAAAAAGCGTGCGGAGTTAATACTATTTCTCATGTGAGAACTATCAAAGTGGGAACTATTGATTGTCCCATATATGAGCCTAAAAGAATATCAAACTCTTATGATTGGATCCATATCAATACAATTCAAGGTAACATGATTGATTTGAGGTTTATTTCTTCATATGCTATGTAAAATTTATTTGGTGGCAAGACTTGATCAACCTTGTTAACAAATACCTTTTATATGCATAGAGGAGGTAAACAACATCTCTTTCTTCCTCCACTTGCTTTAGTTGCTGTAGCATTTTTTATTTGCAAAGTTTCTTAGTTGATTTGAGATTTCAAAAATTTTCCGGCCGGTAATAATAAACTTAATACCCGTGAAAATGTGCATTTTTCAAAGTTTTCAAAAATTCGCGAAAATTACACCGTTGGTCCTATTTTTCGACGAGGCACCTGGGAGCACCAGAGGATGACCTGTGGGGCACCAGAGGGCGCCAAACCACAGGCCGGCGCGGCCAAGGAGGTGGGCGCGCCACCATGTGGTGTGGGTCCCTCCTTGCCCCACTTTGTCATCTCTTCCTCCCAGCACCTTCTCTCTCCCGAAAAAACTCGTACCAAATTTCTCTCACTCGCGTTTTTGCTCAAGAACTCCAGATTTCTCGATCTCTTTGCTCAGCTCAGATTTCCTGTTGAAATTTGGCACATTTGCTCCTTGGTATGTGACTCCTCCACCCATCCAAGTAGAATTTTGTTTGGTTGAGTATATCTTGAATATTTTGCTGCTGTAGGTAACATGTTTAGTGAGCTTGCATGCTTGTTCTAAGTGGTAGAAACTAGTTTTGATGCATGATTGGTACTCTAGCAAGTTCCTATGATAGTTTCCCTCAATTATATGTCACCAAATCAAGTTTTATATTGTTTGTTGAAAATTTCAGAAAATGGAAGAAGGTAGGCACCAACTCAACCAACATGAGTTGGAGGTGCCACAGGTTATGAGAGTTCACCGAGAAGAAGGAGTATATCCCACTTACTATCCGTGTGCAGATTTCATGAGAAGTGCGAGGATCTTGCAGGACGTCCAAAATTTAATCTCTCGTGCAGGATTGGATGATTTTGTTGATGGGGAACCATGCCAATATGTGAAACTGACTATGTCAGTAGTGCAAGATTTTAAATTCAATTGGTCACGATCTAACCCCATGGTTCAAGTACAAAATTTATAATAAAGCTCGTCAACTTGCCATTCAGTGATTTTTGTGCAGCAATCAGAGTGCCGCAATGGGGATCATGCGAGAAGATAAAGGGATCGCCGCAAGAGCTCTTGGACCTCTTCAAGATGATTTGTCATGGAAGGAGCTTCTCAGAGGATGATGGTAAAATCAGTAGTATTCATTTCCCAGCTATTCATTACTTCGCTTATTTCATTACCAAGTGCGTTCTAGCGAGAAAGAATGGAGGTAAATTAACTATCCCTGATCTAGCCTTTCTAGCTGCTGCATTACAAGGTAATAGGACTTATAACTTGGAAGCTTTGATAGCCAACAGACTTGCCATTAACCGTGAGAAAGGAGGAATTTGTGGGGGTCTCATCGCCTCTCGTTTATTAGCTATGCATAATGTGAGACCTCACAGTCTTGATATTCCGCTCCCTATGGAGAAACTTGACATAGCTTCCATGATTAAGCATGAATTTCTGTCTAATTCGTCTAATGTTGGGAACCTGTCTTATAAAATAACATTTTACAAGAAATCTTGGACAAGGACTAAGAAAGTTGAAAAATTAGTGGGATTGCCTGCACGACTTTGATTCCAGGGAGGAGTGGTCAGTCACGGAAAGTATGGTTAACGCATACATCGAGGGAGGAAGCCATCGTGCACGTGACAACACAAATGAGGTCGAGGAACACCTCGACTCGTCATCCGATGCAGCAAGCTCTTCGCATCCACAAGCTGGGTATGAGGAACCCCCACGTTTTTCTTCTCGCATCGGCATCTTATTATGACTACCCCACATATGATCCACCGGCGTGGAACCCGGGCCCTCGATGGGATTGAACTCCACTTAGGCCAAAATCCTAAGCTTGGGGGAGGTATACCGGCATCACTCATTCTTTGCATATTATGATTGTTGGATACTTGTATATACTTGTTTAGTCTCTTTGAGTGGTTTTCTAATGAGAGGAAGATGATATTTGGGGAAGTGCTGCCTGAAAACAGATTCTGGGCTGTTACCGTAAAAATTCGTGCGCACAGCCAGAACGTTATTTTGAATTGAAAACTTTTGTGCATGTTCCCCAGGTTGTTATCTAACTTTCATTAGTTGAACACTTTTTGAACTGAGCAACGTAAGATTTTTGTAAAAATCGATTTCTGTACTGCTGTCAGATTTTGGCAGATTTCTGCCATCTCGCTTTCTCGTGTTTCTTTTAGTTTGCTATTTCTTGCTTCCACTTTGTTTCTTTCCCAAAACACAAAAAGACCAAAAATATTTCTGTTGTTTCTCTTCACCATTTGCTTATCTTGGTTTCTTGCATTTGTTTCACTTTATTTGCTATTGCTAGTTTGCCATAAGAAAACCCAAAAAGATTTTGCTTTGTTTGCTTGTTTCCTTTTGTTCTTGTTCTCAAATTCGAAAACACCAAAAATATTTGCTGTTCTTCTTTGGTTTGTAAAGTTCATCATGAGTTCAATGGTCTTCGGTGGCTGGAGCGTGGTTTTCATTTCATATTATCCAAGCTACACAAGTGAAAGGCAATAATGACGATCCACGACAATCTGATTGTGGTGAGAGGCTGGTATGAACTCTATTTGTTTTCATTTTTGTACATATACTCATCCATGTGAGCATGCTTAGTTGGTTCATGTGAGGTATATGTTATTTGAGAAAGTTTAGTAGTTCATGATCTCTCATGATTAGCCCCAATTTATTAATATGAGTAGCATGTCATGGATGTTTGCTTGCATAGTTCTATTCATAAGTAAGTATGGCATTGTGGTATCCTCCTCTGAATAATTCATTTATATCGACTTGGCACATGCTCACGCATGCATATGACTGAACAAGAGTCAATTAAGCCTCAATGATTTACATTGCTTCGCAGTTCTTGTATCACTTTTATGCCTCGGCTTAATTTATTTTGCCGCAAGCATGATTATGACGAGTCATCGCTCTCTTGATTTGTCGCTCCCTAGTCTTTTTGCTAGCCTTCACTTGTACCGAGCGGGAACGCTGCTCGTGCATCCAAACACATGAAAACCAAGTTATTCCAGAGTGTCCACCATAAATACCTATGCATGGCATTTCAAACCATTCCAAGTAAATTCTCATGCGCTACCTTTAAAACCTTCAAAATGCTTCTTAATTTGTGTTAATGTTTCATAGCTCATGAGGAAGTATGTGGTGTTTAGCTTTCAACCTTGTCATTTACTTTTGACGGACTCTCATATGGAATAGTGGCACATCCGCTTATCCAATAATTTTGCAAAAAGAGCTGGCAATGGGATTCCCAGTCCCGAGTTAATTAACTTAAATAGACACTCCTCCATGGTTTGTGATTGTTGGACGGCACCCGAAGGATTCGGTTAGCCATGGCTTGTGTAAGCAAAGGTTGGGGGGAGTGTCCTCATCATAATAAAACTAAATTAAAAAGGCACTCCTTCATGGTATGAGATTGTTGGCAGGCACCCGAGGATTCGGTTAGCCATGGTTTGAGTAAGAAAGGTTGGAAGGAGTGCCACATAAAAATGCAAATAATTCATGGGAGCCGCTCTTGAAGGTCCGCTTGGCGAGGTAGTCGGTGTACCCATTACCATTCGTTGACAACAACAAACACCTCTCAAAATAATTTTACTCCTGCTTTACAAATGAAAAGCTCTAGCGCATGTTAATCCCTGCTTCCCTCTGCGAAGGGTCAATCTTTTACTTTTATGTTGTGTCTCCATTATTTCTTTGAGCACTTTCTTGAGAGCACAACTCGTCATTCTTAGTATAATATGCTTGTCTCAAAATATGATTGATTGTGGTATAACTTTGATGCTTTTATCTTTGACAATCACTACTTCTAGTCTTTCTATGAACTCCGCAGGTGCCCGGGCATTTATGTTTTGCCGATCAAATACGGGCAAGCGAGATACCACTTTATCATACTCTCTTATGAACATTGCAATCCTGCTTATATACATGATTCATGATGCTTATTATTAATTGTTGGTACCTCTTCATGATTGACATAACTGTTAGATGATCTTATTTGCATGTATCTTATTATGAACTCGCTTAAGTATTAGCCATATCATGAGAATATATACATCATATGAGCAAATGTGTTCGTGAAAGTTCTTTTATCGCTCAGTTGTTAACCGAATTGCTTGAGGACAAGCAATAAGCTAAGCTTGGGGGAGTTGATACGTCCAAAACGTATCTACTTTCCCGAACACTTTTGCTATTGTTTTGCCTCTAATTTGTGTATTTTGGATGCAACTAACACGGACTAACGCCGTTTTCAGCAGAATCGTTCCGGTGTCTCGTTTTTGTGCGTAAATCCAACTTTCGGGAAAAACCTCGGGATTTTGACGAAAGGGCCTATTTTCCCTGAATAATGACGGAGCCGTAAGGACAATTGAAGTGGAGGCCCGAGGGCCCCACACCACATGGCGGCGCGGCCCGGGGGGCCCGCGCGGCCATGTGGTGTGGCCCCCTCGGCCGGCCTCCGACGCCCCCTTCGGACTACTTATTCGTCTCGACCTAAAACGCACGGGGAGAAGTGGAAGTCGCCGAAACCCTCCGAACGCCGCCACATCGCGAAACTCCGTCGCGGGAGCCGAAGTCTCCGTTCGGCACTCCGCCGGGACGGGGAATTGGAGGAGATCATCACCGCCATCACCGCCAACGCCTCTCCATCAACCAGCAATGTTTCCCCCATCCATGTGTGAGTAATTCCCCCGCTGTAGGCCGAAGGGAATGGTAGGGATTGGATGAGATTGGTCATGTAATAGCATAAGATTGTTAGGGCATAGTGCCTAGTGTCCGTAGATGGTACTTTTATGATATTGTTGCAACTTGTTATGCATAATGCTTGTCACTAGGGCCCGAGTGCCATGATCTCGGATCCGAACATGTTATTGATTCATGAAGATATTCGTTGTTTATGATCTTACCCGCAAGTTGTATACACATGTCGTCGTCCGGAACCAATGGCCCCGAAGTGACGAAATCGGGACAACCGGAGGGGATGGTAGTGATGTGAGGATCACATGTGTTCACGGAATGTTAATGCTTTGCTCCGGTACTCTATTAAAAGGAGTACCTTAATATCCGAGTAGTTTCCTTGAGGCCCAGCTGCCACCTGCTGGTAGGACAAAAGATGTTGTGCAAGTTTCTCATTGCGAGCACGTACGACTATAATTGGAACACATGCCTATTGATTGATTAGTACTTGGATACCGTTTTATTATTATCTCGCAAATGCCCTCGCTATGATTGTTACATGAGTTTCTCTCATCCATGCAACGCCCGTCATCCGTCCCCGTGCCTACAGTATTTTAATCCCTGCTCGTTTACTAAAATCACTACTGCTCGTCTTTGTTACTCTGCTACGTTATTTCACTACTCGCTATCGCTATAAACTCGTTACTATCGATAAACTCTTGCGAGCAAGTCTGTTTCCAGGTGCAGCTGAATTGACAACTCCGCCGTTAAGGCTTTCAAGTATTCTTTGTCTCCCCTTGTGTCGAATCAATAAATTGGGTAATACTTCCCTCGAAGACTGTTGCGATCCCCTATACTTGTGGGTCATCAGTGTGCTCATCATACCTTCCTCTCGAGGTTCCCCAACGGTGTGCGCTGCACTCATCACCTCCTGCAATAGAAAGGTGTTATTCCAGACCGTTTGGAAAACTTTCTCGGTTTGAGACGTATATTATTCCAGATCGCCTCCAAATTATTTGAGATAATTGTAAATAAATATGCAGCGGTGTAATTTAATCGTAGTCATGATTCAGTTAACAGTGATCCATATAGTTGGGGAAATGCATACACACTAGAAGAGTATATATAGATCAAACTTTATAGTAATACATACATACTAGAAGTGCATATATACATCAAAACTAGCAGTCTAGCATATATACTTAGTACTCTAACACTTAGCATTGCATTAATATTGGCGAGGAAGGGCCTCAACTAGAAGATGTAGTTGTCCATCATCTCTTTCATGGAAGGAGAAAAGGACATTGCCACGGAGGTGGCATTTTGGCACACGTGTGCATATGCACCCATTATAGAAAATAATAAAAAACAATTTTAGAAATATCAAAAAAAATCTGACATAATTTTTTTTTGTACATTGTGACATCCTATGTTCGTTCACAAGTTTTCGTGGAAAAATAACATTTTGTGTGGTGTGTACAAAAAAGACAAAAAAATGTCCTGTACGTTGTCGTGTTACAGCATTAAAATTTGTCTTTTTACAGGAGCCATAGAAAAATGTTTTTTCTTTTGAAAACTTGTGTACCAACATAAAATGTCTAGATGTACATGTAAAAATTTAGTTTAGAATTTTTTAATATTTTAAAATGTGGATTCACATAATGGGAGCATATGCTCCTATGACCCAAAGTGCATTTCCCCATTGCCACCCTCTTTTAAGTTGAACCTCCTCAGAGCCGTGTCCCATCCAATTAAGTTTGCATCGTTTGACCTATATCCCATCTTCATCATAACTACCATTGGCTTCTTGATGGCCATGCGTGAAATATGGACATGAACACGCCGGCCACCAACAAGTAGATTAGGTACCCATCAGTGAACTCAGCTCCAAATTTTTGTGGTCAAGATAAATGAAGAATGAGCATATACTTGTAATTATTAAGTAATTAAATATCACAAGCGATTTGTTCATGTTTAAGAAAATAACATGATAATCTTACCAGTTTGCACCTCTTTTGACAGATGAATAGGTGATTTTGTGCCGGTAGTACTTGATTTTCGGTGGAGAAGCGGGATCACACCAATCTAAAAGGAAGTTCACATGATCATTTGTCCGATACATGCATGTCGTTTCCAAACATTCACCGCTCATCATAGTCTGTGCAACCCCTGTGTTGAGGTCCTGATCATGCAACATATAGAAAAATGGTATCATGCAACAGATTCTGAAATAGATTAGAGAGGTGATCATCTGCATCATATATTAAGTTGCTAAAATATTTAAACTATTTATCGATGGGTTTATATTCTCTGTATTGTATGACATACATATTCAGTTACTTACGCAATTTCTTTTAAAAAATAAATACATAGAACCTTCTCAGTGGGCTCTTCATCTGATAGCATTATTGCTTCAGCATAGCAGGTTCCCATATTTTAATAAATACATAGAAGGTGCAACAATGGCGGTGGGGAGGTGAACAACGACGGTGGGATGGGGTGGTGAGGTGGCGAGGGTTTCGACGAAGTATATGCAGTGGTGGAGTGGTTCCTACCAGAGGCACCGGGCCATCGGTGGTGAGGGTGGCAGTCGTGGGGTAGAAAGGGCGCGAGGGTTCGTGATTTCTTCTCCACTCGCCGACAGGGCTGGCCCACGGCGTTATTTTGGCCATCCAGCGCCCCGCTAGCCCCCTGTGGACTGGGTTCGGCCTTGGAGCGTTGTATAACTCGATGGGCCGCGCCGGTGGAAATACAAAAGGGGGACACCGACTGGGCGCGTTTTTTTTTTTGCACCGACTGCTCTTATGGTCTTCAACTATTGCCTACTGGAAATCCCTCCAAATATAGTCTAGTGAAAACATTAGTCCATAGGGATTATCATTAATACCAAAATCACATTAAACGACATTATGCAGGTTGAGAGGGGGAAGGGGGAGTTTAGAACAAAAAAGTAAGTAATTTGTTCCTCATAGATTTGTCAATATGTTATGTCCTTGCCGATGGATTGACCTAATCCACCCAACTGGATTAGGGATGAGGGGAACTAAACTTGAAGAAGAAGATCAGAAGTAGAATAGTGTTTGGGGTTAGGATGTTTTCATTCATTAATTCGACAAACAGGGAGCTTATGACCTTCTCGCGTGTTGCACGTAACCAAGTGGGCATCTAACACATACTCATCACACACCCCACTTGCTTAGTTTGGACGACCCATCTTAATTATTTTTAAATGGAATTTTAATTTGAATTCAACTTATGTTTCTGCTTGTGCATTCTTCATCTTCCGTTTCCTGACAGCTTTAGAGTAGCAACCTTGGCATGAAACTACTGAGCGAGGCTTTTCTAGTCTATACGTTCAACTGGCCATGAAAATCTCAATCCAGTACCAAAGGTGTATCCTCGTGCGACATGGCTATAACTCGTTTTGTTGAGGAACCAAACACACCCTTATATACGACGTCTACATGTTTCGACATTCAACTTCAGCCGATAGAACATGGATCACGTGCCACAAAGATTATATCACTGAATTTGTTCAAAAGAAAAGAAGATTATATCATCCAATTGATATTCGAAAAAGACGTTCCAACAATACAAAAGCAATCGTATTGATGTCAAATTCTTAATTGTGAAACGCGATAGCATCTGCAAAACGTGGCTGCCGCTGGTCTTCGATAGAGGATGTGTGTGTGTGTGTGGGCGCGTGGCAGTGCTGCATGCGCATGTGCTAGCTGAGAGAAGAAACAGGCCACGTCCGGCCGGATCCACGCTAGGCAACGCGCGCGCGACGAATCGCTAGTCACCAACCGCCAGCATGACACCGAAAACAACCGTACTACGCCGCTCAAGTCGCCCACCACGACCGGACAATTTGTCGGGCCCCTGCGTTGGAGCTTTCCGCCACCGCTGCCACCGTGGACGACGGAATCCACGCATTTCGGCGGTGGCGAGATGGGCCTTGTCCGGCGCCGCCGCCCACCCGATGCCCATCCACCCCTCACCTGGCCTCGTCTCCACGTCGGCTCGTCGTTGTCCCCCACGATGCGCGGTCGCCGTCACTCGGCGGTCGCATCGGCCGCAGGCGCGCACCGGAGTAGAAAAGTTCGGCGCGCGACGTCGTGTCAAAGTCGGGGCTTGTCGCCTTGCCGCCCTCCCTCTCGCCATCGCCACGCGGGCCTACTGCCTACACCCCTCCAGATTAAGAAAAACCGTAGCAGATGCTCGATCCCAATTTTCTTTTCTCCAACTTGCTCCGTCCCAGCCATTCGAGCTCGGACACACGTTCTTGTCAGCGATAAGTAACGCCAGCGAAGAAGATCGCTCGTTGCTGATTCCGCATCTCGATCCGCGGCTCCTCCCCAAGGGTCGCCGTCACTTCGGTTCTTGGCAGTCCAGCTAGCTCTTGGCTCGCCTCCAGACAGCTTCTTGTTCCTGTCCCAAGCCCGTACTTCCTTCTTTGGCCCCCGGTTCAGCTTTTCTTGCATTGGATTCGTGGGGCTGCTGCTCGCAGGTGCTCGGCTCGGATCGATCATTCTAGCCCCGCGCGGCAATGGGGGAGGTGGGGGGCCGGGTGCGGGGGTTCCTGCGGAACCGGTGGCTGGTGTTCGTGGCGGCGATGTGGATGCAGTCCGTCGCCGGCGTGGGTTACCTGTTCGGCAGCCTGTCGCCGGTCATCAAGTCCTCGCTGGGCTACAACCAGCGCCAGGTCGCCAGCCTCGGCGTCGCCAAGGACCTCGGCGACAGCGTCGGCTTCCTCGCCGGCACGCTCTGCGCCGTGCTCCCGCTCTGGGCTGCGCTCCTCATCGGCGCCGCGCAGAACCTCGTCGGATACGGATGGGTCTGGCTCGCCGTCACACGACGCGTCGCCGTGCCGCCGCTCTGGGCGGTAAGATCCCTTCACCTCCAACTCAATCATGCCAGTCCTCCTGTTTCAGATGCTTCCGCGTCAGCATGTCCCTCTTCTTCTCCCAGCCTCATGTGCTGCGGCAGATTGCAGCAAGATTATTATTCTAATGCTTAGAAAATATTAATTCTTCTCGGTGACTTTTGCGCTAACCGAAACGTGCACGATGCTGCTGTGATGGGAAAAATTCATGAACTTGTGTGTGTAGAGGTTGTTGAGGTTTCACTTTCTACCGTGCTTTGTCGAAATAGTCGGCCGAACTTTTCCGAGATTGGGATTGGAAATTAATCATGTCCGGCAACAATGCTGGAGAGCCGCTCTTCTTCAACTTGAGAAGGAGCCAATTCCTTGTTTTGGATATTGGAACACCGTTGCTGCTGGACTTCATGCTTTCTGTTCATCCACAATACTGTTGAAAGCTATGTCCAGAAATCATTTCCAGATTTTTATTGGTTCAAACAGTTTACTTTTTTTTGCTGTATGTTCTATGAATATTCTAACACACAGCATGTGGAATATGCCTCCTAGTCATCACTGTGTACTTATTTTCTTCTTAGGAAATGCTAGTGGTCGCTATCTCGCTTCCCATGTGCGTTTAGTTAACCTTCGTTATCTAATATCTGCAAAAACACTAGAAAAGAAACATGGGCTTCGTATAGTTCATGTTAATTAGCAATGTTCAACCTAGAAACTTAGCTGTGCGTTATTATATCAGTCTATCCAGCCACTGCCGCGTTGCAACCACATTGAGTCTTAAAAATTAGGATTATAATTATGATATATAATCATATGCTTATATTTTATATTACGGAAAAGACTTGCTATGTGGAATTCCCAAGCAGTGTGTGGTGACTTCAGAAAATTACTAAAATCACAGGATTATTGTTGTTGTCTGTCCATGAGGAAGGAGAGCTAATATTATTTGTATTCTTTTAATTTATAAGCACTGATTGCCAAGTCCTCATTTTAGTTTGTGGCATATGGAAATTTGGATGGTTTCAAATTTCAATATGATCTAATCGGACCCTTGCTTACAATTTGTATTTTTCCAATTAATTTTTGCTGACTCTTGGACTAAAAGTTTCCTGTCTCACCGCAGATGTGCATTCTAATTTTTATCGGAAATAATGGTGAGACATACTTCAATACTGCTGCACTCGTCTCATGTGTTCAAAACTTCCCCAAGAACCGTGGACCAATTGTTGGTATCCTCAAGGGATTTGCTGGTCTGAGTGGTGCAATCATAACACAGATTTATGCAATAATGCACACGCCTGATGACGCTGCACTGATATTCATGGTTGCTGTTGGGCCAGCAATGGTAGTTGTCGCTTTAATGTTCGTTGTTAGACCAGTTGGGGGTCACAGACAAGTACGGCCGTCTGATGGTATAAGTTTCACGTTTGTATATAGCGTATGCTTAGTTTTAGCAGCTTATCTGATGGGTGTGATGCTGCTTGAAGACCTTGTTGGCTTGAGCGAAACAGTTATGGTTGTGTGTACCATCATTCTGATAGCCCTGTTGCTACTTCCAATAGTCATCCCTGTGATACTCAGCTTCTTTTCAAATGACGACGAGAGTGCCTATGCAGCACTGTTACCATCACCACGAAGAGAAGAAGCAAGTGGTTCAGTACCGTCCGAAGAGCAAAATGAAGTTATACTCAGTGAGGTGGAGGATGTAAAACCAAAAGATGTTGATCTACTTCCAGCCTCGGAGAGGCAGAAGAGGATTGCTGAGTTGCAGACTAGGCTATTCCAGGCAGCTGCTGTTGGCGCTGTCAGGGTTAAAAGGAGGAGAGGTCCACGACGAGGAGAGGATTTCACGTTGCTGCAGGCGATGATCAAGGCAGATTTTTGGCTTCTATTTTTTTCCCTTCTGTTGGGGTCAGGATCAGGTCTTACTGTGATTGATAATCTTGGGCAAATGAGCCAGTCACTGGGTTTTGAGGAAAGCCACATTTTCGTGTCAATGATTAGCATCTGGAACTTCCTTGGACGTGTTGCTGGGGGCTACTTATCAGAGATTATTGTCAAGTAAGGATTATGTGACACTTCTTTGCTGACATTTGCGTCTCATTAGATGAGCAGTATTCTGTTTAGTTCATATGGAGCATTCTCCAATGGGAAGTTGCATAACAGATTTATGCTGTTCTTCAGCACTGATTCAATGCTCATGCTGACTAAGCTCACAATCCTAAGGAAACGCTTACCCTATTTAGTTTATATGTAATTTGAATATCTTTTTTCATGGAAAAAGAGTTTTTAGTGGTGTCGTCAATTGATTGCTAATCAGTTAAAAAGAAATAGGCGTCAGCCTGGGAGATTCAAGGACAGAATATGTCATCCAAACACACATCAAATTGATACAAACATTAGATTTAGTGAGCTCACAAAAGGAACGAAACTAATTGCAGGGAGCTAGTAGGCAAGATCAGATTATAATTTTGGTCAATCACGAGCAGTATTGTTCTGATCAATTAATACATGTAGAGTTCCTCTGCTCAATGAGTAATATCCTTGTCTGCAGAGAAATGTCCCCGTTCTAATTTTGTTTGTTCTCACTTCTTTTTCAGGGATTACGCATATCCAAGGGCAATTGCCTTAGCGACAGCTCAAGTATTCATGGCAATTGGACACTTCACCTTCGCAATGGCTTGGCCTGGCACAATGTACATTGGCACATTGCTCATCGGGCTCGGGTATGGCGCCCACTGGGCCATCGTGCCAGCTGCTGCCTCCGAACTCTTTGGCGTGAAGAATTTCGGAGCATTGTACAACTTCCTTACTGTCGCAAACCCCGCAGGGTCCCTGGTTTTCTCGGGTATCATTGCCAGCGGCATCTATGATTACGAAGCCAAGAAGCAAGCTAGCCAGCACCTGAACTCAATGGTGGTGACAATGCCCGGCAGATTACTTGGAATGGTCTCAGACGCCACTCCTGCGCTGAAGTGTGAGGGGGCCATCTGCTTTTTTATCTCGTCTCTGATCATGTCAGGGTTCTGCGTCATCGCTGTTATCCTGAGCTTGATCCTGGTCCACCGGACGAAGATTGTGTACACCAATCTGTATGGTACACCTCGTTGAGGAGCAAATCAAAGTTATGGGTATCGAAGCACAAGGATGAAGTTTTTTTTTGCGTCGTCCTCCTGCTCACGAACTACACATAATTTTATGGGTCATGACCACGTCTCCTAGTGGCTACAGACTGAAAGTTCAGTATGACAGTATCATGAAGCATCGAAGTGTACGGTGTTTTTGTGTGTTCAGTCTGAACTTCTTCAGTTATTTCTTTGGGTGAGGGGGAATAAAATTCTTCATTGTTTCTATTTTGGGGGTGAGATGAACTTCAGTGTTCCGCTGGAACTTTGCATATACATGTGGTCTATTGTATGTTTCATCACGGCTGTTGAAAACTTGAAATAAAATAAATTATCGGAGCTCTGCAAATTGGAAAGCCCAGTACCTGAACACCTGGTGTCCTAATAAGTGGTTGAGAGACACCGCCGTTTTGTCTTTTATTATTTGGAAGAGCAAAGATTGGCTAGCCTGCCTCCAGTATATATCTACCAGTTTCTTAATTGATAATTAACCTAGTAGTAGTAGTAAATTTTCGTTCTTTGTAGTAATTCACAAAAAAGAAGTTCTTCTTTGTAGTGAACGCAGGAGATTAAAAATGCCACCGTAGAAAAAACAAGTATAAAGATGCGGCAGAGCGCGACGTGATAAAAAACATAAAGCTGTAGTAGAAAGGTGTAAAGCTGTAGTAGAAAGATATATGCAGGAGGTTCGGAGTAGTAATATACTGAGAATGAAAACCGACGCGGATTTTTGAGACCTGGCAACGCGTGAGGATGAAATCATCAGCATTGAGATGAGCTTAAAAATTAGCTTTTAATATAGGTCATCTCAAATGCGGAAAATTTACCATGGCGAATTACCATTAGCTCGCACCATGACACGATCACATAGAGCACCAAAAGTCGTTGTGCATGCTGGCCTACTTTTCCCTTCCTCATGAATATTTGTCAACATGCCTGGAGAGTAACTCGTTGATTAAAATATGGACATGCATACTTAATTATGTCTTTCCTTTTATTTGGTGACTTATAGATTTCCCCTATGATTTTTGAGTTTTGAAAAATGTAGGAATGAAGTGACAATAATTTCGAATGTCTTAAGCTCCATGTTTTCTCCAAAGATATGTGGTTTGTACTTTGATAATATATGGATATTCAAATATAAATTTTGTTACTTTATATTTCAAAACCTCTTTAAAATAATGCTCAAATTTCAAATATACATTGGTTATTGTAGGTTCTGTCAAGTATATTCCCTATTGTTCAATGTTAGTAATCCAAATTCTAATATCTAAATTATCAAAAAGTGTACACTAATTTTCCACAATTTTTTTATATTTACCATATTGTAAAAAAATAGACCATTCATATGCACCTACTCAACGGAATAGACATGTTTGCATATTTAAAAGTTCTACACATTATTTGGCATTTGCGAGGAGCTGAATGGGTATTGCAGTAAGTCAACATGCAGTAGTGGGGCTACAAACATTAATGGTTGATTAATTACATGCATGATAAATACAGGAGCCTTGGTGAATACTCCGTATGACACTGATCTTGAAGTAATGAACAATAAGATTTCATCCTCGCGTGTTGCTAGGTTCTGCCGATCATTTTCGGAATGGAAACTTCTTACTTAAATCTTACAAGTTGAATTGCATTGGTTAGCAGAAGCTTAATTAATTAGGGAAAATTGGTTATTTACCCAAAGTTCATTAACCTTGGATTATCTACCCAAACTTGATTGACCATTGATAAAATTGTTAGAGTGTAATGACCGGCCCTCCCCCTCCCTCTCTCTCAGTTTGGACTGATGGGTGAATGGTTAGGTGCATACAACTTATAACCGGGGGTTGAAGGTTCAATACCCAAAGAAATGCAACTAAAAAATACTTATTGTGGCCTTCCCCGCTGCACACGTCAATACTTCAAAAAAAAGCATAGACGAGTGAGGGGAGTGTTTAAGTGCAATGACCAATCGTCTTCCAGTTAAGACTGATGGGTAAATTGGTTAGGTGCACACAAATTAAAACCAGAGTTGAGGCTTCAATACCCAAGAAAAGTAATAAAAAAAATATTGCGGCCATAGACGTGAGGGTGGGTGTTAGAGCTTAATGACGGTGAAAGGACACAGATGCCGCCTGGGTGGGGAGGGGGGGGTGAATAGGCGGTTTAAAACTTTCACGATTAACCTTTAAATTATCAAGCACAAAACCTACATATACTACAGTTCACCTATGTGCATCAACAACTATGCTAAGCAAGACAAGCAACTATGCGATAGCAAGATAAATAACTTCAAACACAAATGTTATCACAAAGTAAAATTCATAAGTAAAGAGCTCGGGTATAGGAATAACCGAGGTGACACGGAGACGGTGATGTAGCCGGAGTTCACAATCTACTCTTGCGAGTGCTATTCTCCGTTGGAGCACCGTGGAGGACAAAGCACTCCAAACGCCACAAAGACCTCAATGTATTCTCGAGCCCTTCCCATCAAAATGAAATCCTTGATCCACTAAGTGATCCTTGAGGGTGGTCACAAACCCGCATGAAGCTTAGAGAAATCTCCACAATTTAATTGGAGGCTCCCAAGAAATCGGCACGAAGGCCTCACGCTTGAGTAACCTCCACAACTTAATTAAAGGCCCCAAGAACACCACTAAGATCATCAAGTCGTCTAGGGTCCAAAGACCCAAGAGTAACAAGCTCATACTCACAAACTTTCACCTCCACGTATCACCACAAAAATTCAAACCGATGAACCAAATGAAATGGCAAGAACACCACTAAGATGCTCAAATCTCCCGCTCTCAAATTCCACCAAAACAAGAAAACCTATCGAGGGAATAAGAGATGAAGAACAAATAGAAAATCACACAAAGAAATCCAAGATCTAGATCTACTATGTGTACCCTCACTTAGAGAGGATATTGACTGCTGGAAACATAGATCTAGATCTTATCTCAGTTTTCCCTCAAAACGATTCAACAAGCATAGGATGAAAAAGAGGTAGGACAAATTTTAAAGGTTCACAATGAAGGAGAGAGATGGGAAAGGAGCAACCAGCCCAAGAAGAAAGATGTGAGCCTTATATACTCCCCCAATTTACTTAGGCTGAAGCAATATGATTAAGTCGCAGCTATGAAGCAATACCAGTCTAGTTGCAACTCACTAGTAACCGTGCAATATGCATGAATTACGGGTGGCGTCGTGGATGAACTTTGGCAAATGATGGATGTCGTACTGATTGATATGCCGCCGGGTCTTGCGCTAGCAGCAAGCGCACGCCGATGGAGATTTATGATCTAGTTGATCGAAATCGGCCTAGCGAGCATTTTATGTGCAACTCCGTTCACTAATCAGAGGTAGTTTTGTCTTTCAACGTAATGATATAATTGGAGGAGCGGCTGAGTGTTGATCTTTATTTGCTACCAAGCTCCTAATGCGTATTTTACCAATAGTTAATCAACTTTGGGTAGATGATCTTAGATTGACCAACTTTTAGCCAATTTTCCCAATTAATTATACTTGTTGAAGTAGATTTTTGTTGTTCAGAGATACGACTAGGTACGGAAGTTCGACCTCTGAAAGGATACGGATGTCGCCTAGAGGGGGGGGGGTGAATAGGCGATTTAAAACTTTTACGAGATGGGCTTAACAAATGCGGAATAAAACTAGCGTTTACTTTGTCAAGCCCAAAGCCTATAAACTATGGTTCACCTATGTGCACCAACAACTTATTCTAAGCAAAGGTTCACCTATGTGCACCAACAACTTATGCAAAGCAATACAAGCAAGTATGTGATAGCAAGATATATATAACTTCAAGCACGATGGCTATCACAAGGTAAAGTGCATAAGTAAAGAGCTCGGGTATAGAGATAACCGAGGCACGCGGGAGACGATGATTTATCCCGGAGTTCACACTCTTGCGAGTGCTAATCTCCGGTGGAGAGGTGCGGTTGCTTAGTGCTCCCGAACGCCACAAGAGGCTCACCTTGAGGTGTGGTTGCTCGATGCACACCAACGCCACAAAGGCCTCACCCCAAGATGCGGTACTCACACCACACACCGAACGCCACGAAGGCGCCTCACCTAAATCTCCGGTGACCCTCGCCACAAAGGCCTAGGTCACGGTTCCACTAAGGGATTTCCTTCGAGGCGGAAACCGGGCCTTACACAAAGATTGGGGCACACATCCACAACTTAATTGGAGGCTCCCAACAAATCACCACAAAGGTCTAGAATCCGTCTAGGGTTCCAAGAACCCAAGAGTAATAACCTTCTTGCTTTCACCACCACGAATCACCGTGGAGAACTCAAACCGATGCACCAAATGCAATGGCAAGAACACCACAAAGATGCTCAAGTCCTTCTCTCTCAAATTCCAACAAAGCTACAAAAGCTATTGGGGGAATAAGAGAGGAAGAACAAAGGAATTCACAAAGAACACCAAGATCAAGATCTAGAGAGTTCCACTCACAAAGAGATGGATTTGATTGGTAGAAGTGTAGATCTAGATCTCCTCTCTCTTTTCCCTCAAATGGGGGCAAGAATCATGGAGGGAATGAGAGATAGTGCAAGCTTCTCTAGTTCAACAATGGAGGAGAGAGAGAGTGAGAGAAGCACCAGCCCAAGGAGGAAGAAGGGGGGTATTTATACCCCCCAAGAAAATCGAGCCGTTTGGGCAAAACCGGAGCCGGATAATCCGGCCTAAGTAAGGGCCGGATTATCCGGGGGCCGGATTATCCGGCCTCAGGGACAAAACCTGGACAAAATCCGGCCAAAAATCCGGCCCCTATACTGAGCAGCAATTCCCCAGGTCCTTAGCCGATTTCGGGGGGGGGGGGCGGATATTTCCGAAATATCCGGCCCGGATAATCCGGCCCGGATATTTCCGAAATATCCGGCCAAAGCAAACTGCAGAAACACCAAAACTAAAACGGGCATAACTTTTGCACCCGGACTCCGATTTCGATGATCTTGGGCTTGTTTTAAAGCTAGGAACAAGCTCTACAAGATCATGCAGGAAACCATCATAGTCCAACAAGGGAGGATAGAAACAAATGATGAAAGGTTTGACCTATCTAAAAAAGACATACCGGTAAAACCTCCAATCTTGAAAATGCAACAAGTTGCCCATGCAAAAACCATTCTCAATGAACTAGAGCGTGTCATGAGAATAAGCACAAGCTCTAAAACATCACATGGATAAGATCCAAATAAAACCAAGAAAGATGATGAACCAAACTCGAAAACGCAACAAGTGATCTATGCGAAATCCGTTTTCGATGAACTAGAGCTTGTCATGAGAATGAGCACAAGCTCTAAAACATCACATGGATAAGGTCCAAATAACAACCAAGAAAGATGATGCAAGGATGCAAAGGTTTGAGCTCTCTCCGAACGATACGATCGAGTTACTCACTCGAGAGCCCTCTTGATAGTACGGCAACTAAACTATAAACCGGTCTCCAACTACACTATGAGACCGGTGAGAAAGAAACCCTATCAAGAGCAAACCTTATACTTGCGCGTTCCACTTGAGCTTGATGACGACGATCTTGACCTCAACAAGATGGAGCGCCTTTCTTGCTTGTGCTTGCTTGACGAAGTCTTGTAGATTGCTCCCCCATAAACCACCATGGGAGAGCTTCTTCTTCGGCGCATCTTCACATAACCATGACCACCATGTGGATTGCTCCCCCATAATCCACCATGGGAGAGCTTCTTCTTGGCGCATCTTCACATATCCATGATCACCATATGGATGGCTAGACTCAAGCAAAGGATCTCTTCGAGATGGCTCATCTTGAACTTGCACTTCATTTCTTCATTCTTCATCATGTTGATGTCTTGAAGTAACTTGAGGGCTCACTTCATCTTCATCTTCAAGACATACTTGACACTTGATATCCTTCATCAATTTCTTCTTATTGCAACCTTGAAGCCAACATATGGTTCAAGAATTGCCTATGGATAACTCCTACAAATATAACTCAATGCAAACATTAGTCCATAGGGATTGTCATTAATTACCAAAACCACACATGGGGGCTCCATGCACTTTCAATCTCCCCCATTTTGGTAATTGATGACAATCTCTTTGAGAGGGTTTATATAAGGAATTTAAGTAACAAATAAGTTGAATATGTAGAGCAAACTCCCCCATAATATATGCGTGTGTGAATGATCTTGACTTTCATTGCATATATTGGCATTCAAAGCCTAGTGGAGTTTCCTCTAACTATTCAACTATGCAAAGCAACAAGATGCAATGCAATAAAGGCACATGCTTAAGCACAAAGCAAAGTCATAACCAAATTCCCTTAAACCCTCCAAACTTCTCCCCCATTGGCACCAATTGCCGAAATGGGTAAAAAAATTAGAAGGCCAATATAGTGAGAGTTCCTCCATAGCGTGTGCATTTCTCATAATTTGAGTGGAATCAAATGCACATATCCAATGACGAATATTCGGAAGGAATCACACTATAGATAGGATCAAAGATTGCAAAAAGATAACAAAGTCAAGAAGCTTCAACAAATGAAGCAAGCAACCAAATGAACCACAAAGAGGATACCAAAAGAAAGATAGATATTATGATAAGATCAAGAAGATTGCTCTAAATAATATGAGGAAGCTCCCCAAGGTTTGTGCACAAAACTAGACAATTTGCATTGGAGTATAAAGTGCACAAACATGGAATCATCACTCCCATAATATCATTCAAAAAAAAAGATACCAAGTGAATCAAACTCTAATGATCACCACAAGATAGTGCTCTAAATCAAATGAGGAAGCTCCCCAAGGTACATGCATAAAATAAAATGTTGCATTTGAATACAATATGCATAACATGGAATCCTCACTCCCTCATTTAAAACACAAACATTTGTAATAGATCATAGATATAAAAGTAAGCTAAACACTTGCAACAAACAAATAGTTGAGCAACAAGTAGGAGGCACCATAATAAAAGGCTCAACCAAGAGGATATGTGAAAGGCATGATAAAGCATATTATAAGACTATTACAAGGATGAGCAAAAAGCATCGTCATAGTCTTCAATGAATTATATTGCTTAGCATGACCAATCAACACACAATAAATAAATAAGATATCAAAAAGAGATGTATCATCTCTTATGTGCATAAGTTTCTCTAAGTGGGCAATATCACAAAGATATTTATCCACAAAGAAACATGCACACATAAAATAGATACGCAAGAAAAATAGTATGATATCCAAGACAAAGTCATGCAATATACCAATAAGAATTTTTTTTGCTTAATAGCATGGCCAAAGGCTCAATTTTATCTTATTGTACATTCATGAACTTCAACCACAAACAACTAAAATACATCACAAATATCAACAAGGGATAGAAGATAGTTGGGATGCATTTGAGAAAGGCAACAAGTATCACAAACGAGGATACTAAAAGAAGTAACTCAATTTGCACTTTCATCGATATTGCACATGTGAGAAGTTTGAGGAATTGATATGCAATAAAATTGCTAGATAGGCATAGATGGGATGGGTGAATCATAATCATGATTTTATATACTTCCCAACATATGTGATCATCTCAAACTACTCACATTCGCAATAAAGAGGTTTCGTTAAGATTTTAGCAAGAAGCACAACATTTGCAAATCAAGAGATTCATGCCAAGATGCAACCACATGGTTGGATGCTAGAAAAATATGCATGAGAAGATACTTGTTACCGAGATAGCATTGGTGAGGATGTAGTAGATATGTGTTCGTTGACCATCCTAGCTTGCCTCAAGTTACCATTGAGTCACCACTTCTCCCCAAGAGTGAGACAAGCATCCAATGCATATCCATTGTACCTAACACAAAGGTAAGTACAAAAAGGTCCCCAAACTAATTGGGTTCAAAGTAGTTAGACACACTACAACATATAGGACAAACTCCACAATACTATGTGCATATAGATATGAAATTGAATTTCATGCACATCTTAGCCAAATTAGGATTTGATGGAGTTTACCCTATATATTGGATCAAAGAAAGTAACACATGCCATAAGATAGACATATATAGAAGATGCATGCACAATACTTTCAAGAACCAAAGAAAGATATAATTTGGACAAGACACCAAATAAATCAAGAGACAATGGTTGTCCAAATTATATCAAAGAATCAAATCAACACAAGATTGACTCCAAAGAATTATCTCATTATAAGAAGCTAATTAAAACTAAACACAAAGGAATGAGATAACCAACTCCCAAGAGAGCAAGGTTCTAACAAACAAACCAAACCCTCAACACTTTTTATGATGGCACAAAGTACCAAAAAGAAAGTTTATGTCTCCCGAAACCAAATTTTTGATAATGATCAAGAGATGTTAAGCATTCTAATAAATATCGGAGAGCTCCCCCAAGATTAGTGCATTATATAGGATTTTGCATATAAATACTAAATGCACAAAACTAGGATCATCACGCTACCTATATCTACTAAAATGCTAAGAAAGTTTGAATAGACAAATTAGATCCATAAGATGCAAGGAAGACACATGGGAGTCAAAGCACAACACATTCATGGCAATAAATAAGGCAATATAAATACAAGAGCCAATGTAGATATGATCAATAAATATCTACCTCATAATTGATTACCAATTGTCCTAGGACAAGAGGTATTAGGAAATATTTCCCGGTGGTAGTTTGTAAGTATACATAGGATCATATTTACAACGAACAAAGCATATGGTAAAAGATAAGAGTTAACCATCATGCAAAGATAGTTTCTTGATAGCTTCAATTAGTCATACCAACATGCAAAGCAATTAATAGTATTCATACCAACATGCAAAGCAATTAATAGTATTCATACCAACATGCAAAGCAATTAATAGCATTCATACCAACATGCAAAGCAATTAATAGTATGACTTGAAGCACATGGTTTTCCAAAAATGTATTGAGGGACACGTTGTGAAAAACCATGCCAAGAAAAACTTTCACAAATAAGATCCACAAAGATATTAGCTATGAAGCCATTTAAGCAAATTGGAGCTTGTTTGAGCAAGCATGCCACATAGGAGAGAGATAATTTACGGTATCAATTCTATGTGACACAACCTCAAATGTTCACATTTTCTAGGCTTGTAATATGCACAAAGCTTATTACTCCCCCATAATGTGATAAGGAATTTATTTTCACAAGAGGCAAAAAAAGAAGATCCAACTAGAGATATTAATGGACATTAGAATTTGAATTTCTCATGAAGATGACATTCCACATAGAGACTAGATAATCTTGCAATATCAATTCTAAGTGATATTCCTCATGTACACACATTGTTAGGATCAT
The DNA here is from genome assembly GCF_022539505.1 of Lolium rigidum. Taxonomy (NCBI): domain Eukaryota; kingdom Viridiplantae; phylum Streptophyta; class Magnoliopsida; order Poales; family Poaceae; genus Lolium; species Lolium rigidum. The sequence continues at coordinate 103,424,015 of NC_061508.1, read as the reverse complement.
GAAATTCCCAAAGGCATATCACTCCCCCAAAATGTTATAGTCCATTAATCTCTCATAAGAGCCATATAAGATACAACAAGATGCAAAGAGGCTCCGACACAAGCACAAATACATGGTGTGCAACCTAACATACATAGACTTGATTTCTCAAGAAAAACAAGTAGGATGCACAACATATACAAACACATGTTAGGAACAAAACTAACACATGCAAAGGGGCGAGTAACTTTCAATATAAGAGAGTTGAGAACATGTTACCGCAAGGAGGAACATTGAATACATGATAGAAGCAAGATAACCAAAAGACTTGTCTTGAGATAATATAAATGATGAAGATCCCTTAATTCTTCATGATGTAGCCAAGTCTCCAATGCCCTCCAACAAGCACCTATTGATCAAATTTTGGATTGTTGGTCCCCAACTAAGTTGGGTCCTAAGATGTTAGTCACAATAGGCTTGGCAACCCAAATGGTTCTTTTCTTGACACCACTTTGAGCACCAACATATTTGGCAAACACATTGCCACCCTCATCCTTACGAAGAGAATAAACATCATCAATGGTGATAGAGTTGGATGAGGTACCAATAGTGCACAAGGAGGAGATGTGGCCCTTCTCACGGCATATGTAGCAAGTTCTTTTCTTCTCCTTCTTCTCACTAGGTTTCTCCACAATGGGAGCATTGACTTGTTTCTTCTTGGGAAGTGGCATTTCTTCAACTTGAGGTTGAATGTGAGTTTGAGCTTGAGGCCGCTTCCCTTTTGCTTCTTCTTCAAAGGGCAAGATCTAACATGATGCCCTTCAATTTTGCACTTGAAGCAAACAATCTTGGCCGGGTCTTTGACTTGTACTTGGCCCTTCTTCTTATTGTTGTTCTTGGACTTGTTCTTGTTGTTGGAGTTGAATCCAAGTCCACTTTTGTCATTGGGGGATTGTTGCACACTTAACATCTTGTCAAGTTTGCATTTCCCTTCATGACCCTTTACCAAGTCGTTCTTCAAAGAAGAGACTTGGGCCTTGAGACTCTTTGATTTCCTCTACATGGTTAGTAACAACACAAGTACTAGAGGAAGTAGAACCTTCATTGTTAGAGCAACAAGGCAAGGAAGATAATTCATCACAAGATTTAGCAATATTATGAGTGGATGAATTACTAGGACTAGCACATGGCAATATAGCATTTTGAGTAGTAGTGCTAGTATCCACATGAGGCTCACAAGGTGTTTCCTTTGATATGATAGCCTCATGAGCTAACTTTAGCCTATCATGAGAAGCTAGAAGATCCTCATGGGAGCTAGAAAGCTTTCCATGATTTTCTTCCAATTTCCAATAATTTCTAGTTAGCAACTCAAGTTGAGCCCTTAGCTCAACATTCTCCTTCAAGATAGATGCTTCACAATAAGTAGAGTTAGTAGCACAAGCATCATCACAAGACATATTAAGAAGAGATGGTAACATAGCATGCTCTTTTAAATAGGAAGCTTGAAGTTGCTCATGCGACTTGGTGAGGATAGAGTGTTCGCTCTCCAAGACCTTGTGGGCCTTGTCTAGATCATCTAGATCCTTAACAAGTTTATCATGACCAACACCAACTTTGGAATTTTCCTTTTTAAGCAATTTTACTTGAGCTTTAGCATGGTCTCTTTCCTTAGTGAGTTTAGAAACTATTTCATTTTGAGACACTTCAAGGGTTTCAAGTTGCTCTTCAAGAGAGGCTACGGTCTCTTGTTCTTCTTCAAGATCATTCTTTAGTGATGCTACATCATCGGCATACTCTCGTTCAAGAGCACCCTTTTTATCAATGGTGTTCTCATGCATCCAAATAAGTTTTTGGCTCTCAATAGCGATAGTCAAGATTTCAAAGAAGTGAGTGCTAGCAATTTTATCTTTGCAAATAACCTTGAATACACTCTCACCTTTATCGCGTAGAGAGACAACCCAATCCTCTTCTTCATATTCATCCTCATTCTTATCACCACGAGACATATTAGGTTCCATGGTAGGAGGTACCGTGGAACCCTTGGCCATAAGGCATATATGAGGACCGTGAGATAAAGAGGAGGAGTTACTTGAGGCTCCTTTCAAGATCTTGTCCTGACCAATAGAATCTTTGGTTTCCTCTACATTGTTAGACACACAACAACTAGAGGAAATAGAATCATTTTTATCATGGCCACAAGACAAAGCAAGCATATCATCATTAGATTTTTTCAAGCAACTTACACATGATATGCAAGGACTATCAACACAAGCATGTAAATCATTTCTAGTGCTAGATGTGTTTAAGTCCAAAGATGAAGCATTGCAATGAGATAGAGATGAATAATCATCAATAGTAAGCTCAATATCAATATTGCAATTTTCATCACCACTCACCATATCATTACCTTGTGTCTTACCACACTTTGGTGAAGTGGATGAAGATGAGAACTCATCACGGCTGGAAGTGGAAGCAATACAATCATCCTCAATAATATTGGACACATCATATTTGTCTTGAAGCTTTGTCCATAATTCATGAGCGCTCCCAAAAGGCATGATTGAAGAAGTAACTACATTGCTCACAACAATGGAAAACACATGAGAAGCAAGAGCATCGAGGCAAGAGTTTTTCTCCTCCTCAAGAGATAAACTTTGAGGATCCTTAGGAGAAGAAAAACCCATGCCAAGAAATCGCTCCATGTCCGGGGACATACGCCAGTAAAATATTAAGCACATAAATTTTCCATAGATCATAATTTGTGCCATCAAATATAACCAAGTTATTGTGCACTAATCCCCTAACCGACATCTTTACTCTCAAGGCGGTGAAGCCTAAGAATGAGAGACCTTGCTCGATACCAATTGAAAGGATACGGATGTCGCCTAGAGGGGGGTGAATAGGCGATTTAAAACTTTTACGAGATGGGCTTAACAAATGCGGAATAAAACTAGCGTTTACTTTGTCAAGCCCAAAGCCTATAAACTATGGTTCACCTATGTGCACCAACAACTTATTCTAAGCAAAGGTTCACCTATGTGCACCAACAACTTATGCAAAGCAATACAAGCAAGTATGTGATAGCAAGATATATATAACTTCAAGCACGATGGCTATCACAAGGTAAAGTGCATAAGTAAAGAGCTCGGGTATAGAGATAACCGAGGCACGCGGGAAGACGATGATTTATCCCGGAGTTCACACTCTTGCGAGTGCTAATCTCCGGTGGAGAGGTGCGGTTGCTTAGTGCTCCCGAACGCCTACAAGAGGCTCACCTTGAGGTGTGGTTGCTCGATGCACACCAACGCCACAAAGGCCTCACCCCAAGATGCGGTACTCACACCACACACCGAACGCCACGAAGGCGCCTCACCTAAATCTCCGGTGACCCTCGCCACAAAGGCCTAGGTCACGGTTCCACTAAGGGATTTCCTTCGAGGCGGAAACCGGGCCTTACACAAAGATTGGGGCACACATCCACAACTTAATTGGAGGCTCCCAACAAATCACCACAAAGGTCTAGAATCCGTCTAGGGTTCCAAGAACCCAAGAGTAATAACCTTCTTGCTTTCACCACCACGAATCACCGTGGAGAACTCAAACCGATGCACCAAATGCAATGGCAAGAACACCACAAAGATGCTCAAGTCCTTCTCTCTCAAATTCCAACAAAGCTACAAAAGCTATTGGGGGAATAAGAGAGGAAGAACAAAGGAATTCACAAAGAACACCAAGATCAAGATCTAGAGAGTTCCACTCACAAAGAGATGGATTTGATTGGTAGAAGTGTAGATCTAGATCTCCTCTCTCTTTTCCCTCAAATGGGGGCAAGAATCATGGAGGGAATGAGAGATAGTGCAAGCTTCTCTAGTTCAACAATGGAGGAGAGAGAGAGTGAGAGAAGCACCAGCCCAAGGAGGAAGAAGGGGGGTATTTATACCCCCCAAGAAAATCGAGCCGTTTGGGCAAAACCAGGGCCGGATAATCCGGCCTAAGTAAGGGCCGGATTATCCGGGGGCCGGATTATCCGGCCTCAGGGACAAAACCTAGACAAAATCCGGCCAAAAATCCGGCCCCTATACTGAGCAGCAATTCCCCAGGTCCTTAGCCGATTTCGGGGGGGGGGCCGGATATTTCCGAAATATCCGGCCCGGATAATCCGGCCCGGATATTTCCGAAATATCCGGCCAAAGCAAACTGCAGAAACACCAAAACTAAAACGGGCATAACTTTTGCACCGGACTCCGATTTCGATGATCTTGGGCTTGTTTTAAAGCTAGGAACAAGCTCTACAAGATCATGCAGGAAACCATCATAGTCCAACAAGGGAGGATAGAAACAAATGATGAAAGGTTTGACCTATCTAAAAAAGACATACTCAGGTAAAAACCTCCAATCTTGAAAATGCAACAAGTTGCCCATGCAAAAACCATTCTCAATGAACTAGAGCGTGTCATGAGAATAAGCACAAGCTCTAAAACATCACATGGATAAGATCCAAATAAAACCAAGAAAGATGATGAACCAAACTCGAAAACGCAACAAGTGATCTATGCGAAATCCGTTTTCGATGAACTAGAGCTTGTCATGAGAATGAGCACAAGCTCTAAAACATCACATGGATAAGGTCCAAATAACAACCAAGAAAGATGATGCAAGGATGCAAAGGTTTGAGCTCTCTCCGAACGATACGATCGAGTTACTCACTCGAGAGCCCTCTTGATAGTACGGCAACTAAACTATAAACCGGTCTCCAACTACACTATGAGACCGGTGAGAAAGAAACCCTATCAAGAGCAAACCTTATACTTGCGCGTTCCACTTGAGCTTGATGACGACGATCTTGACCTCAACAAGATGGAGCGCCTTTCTTGCTTGTGCTTGCTTGACGAAGTCTTGTAGATTGCTCCCCATAAACCACCATGGGAGAGCTTCTTCTTGGCGCATCTTCACATAACCATGACCACCATGTGGATTGCTCCCCCATAATCCACCATGGGAGAGCTTCTTCTTCGGCGCATCTTCACATATCCATGATCACCATATGGATGGCTAGACTCAAGCAAAGGATCTCTTCGAGATGGCTCATCTTGAACTTGCACTTCATTTCTTCATTCTTCATCATGTTGATGTCTTGAAGTAACTTGAGGGCTCACTTCATCTTCATCTTCAAGACATACTTGACACTTGATATCCTTCATCAATTTCTTCTTATTGCAACCTTGAAGCCAACATATGGTTCAAGAATTGCCTATGGATAACTCCTACAAATATAACTCAATGCAAACATTAGTCCATAGGGATTGTCATTAATTACCAAAACCACACATGGGGGCTCCATGCACTTTCAACCTCTCCCTCTAAACCGCGACGGCCGCATCATACCTATCGCCTCCTCTTCAACAAGAGTGGCTGCAACCTGTCGTTATTTGTTTTTACGGTACATATTACAGACGCATACGTTTATAAATATGTATACCCATTTACTTATATAACGTACATACGCACAATCACTTCTATAAAAACATCGAAGAAACACTTTTTATGAGTAATTTTAGAAAGGAAATCATAATTAAAGCAATTGTCATTCTGTATATCTTGAGCATACTGAAACAAAAAAGTCCTACACGCTCACATAAGTCGAAAGACCTATCCGTTGTGATGTCAGTTGAAATGCTACCTGACAGCTTTATCTTAGTTTGGGTGATCCAAATTAGGTTCGAATAAGAAGGCAGTCTCTTCATCAGGAGGCAGTCTCTTCAGCCATAAAATGAAAACTGAGTGAAAATATGAGAGACAAAGAGAAAAATCAAATTAGCTTTTGAGAGAAAGACATATTAATGGGACCATAACATGGCATATGTCAAAAAAAAAAACATGGCATATGTCAAAAGTTTTATCCAATCCTGACTCCATTGCTCATGCCACAAATCTCTATATTTGCACACACTTCTTTTTTTACAATCAAACGTGATCTTTTTTTTGAACTGACAATCGAACATGATCTTTATTACGGAGTAGCTAATTTTTGGTACTCCCTCCGATTCATATTATTTGACTTCAATAAGGATGTATCTAGAACTAAAATGTGTCTAGATACATTTATATTAGAGTCAATTAATATGAACCGGAGGGAGTAGTAGATTCCAAGTTTCCCAGTACATAACCCAGAAATATTTTCTTTATTTGGAAAACTTACTATTTTTTCGAACCTTAAGTCGGTTCACCGTTCACGGCGTGACACCCCTCAAAGCCGTTCGCGTCATGAACTCGTGACGTAGCGCGGCTTCGAATCGAAATCCCCACATCGTTTCTCCCCCCTCAAGCCGCCGCCGCCCTCCGCATCTGCCCTCCCCGGCCGCCGCGCCGGCCGCCGCCACCGCCGGTCGCGCGAGCGCGGGCGCGATGGCGTCTACGTGCTGGTCGTGCGGCGAGGGCCCGGTGGTCTCGGACCCGGACTCGGGCGCGCTCGTCTGCACCTCCTGCGGCCGCGTCCACGACGCTGGCGCCGGCGAGTTCGTCCACAAGCAGACCTTCACCATCGACGGGCAGCTCGACTTCAGCAGCTCCAAGCAGGTCTACAGCTCCGAGAACCCCTACCTCGACCGCAAGCTCTACCTCGCCACCGACGTCATCACCTCCACGGTCGCCCCCTTCTCGCTCTCGCCCACGCTCCTCCGGGAGGTCCTCGAGATGGCCCAGTCCGCCACCGACGGGGCCCTCGCCTCCCCGGGCACCGCCTTCCTCCCCGCGCTCGCCGCCGCCTGCGTCTTCCTCGTCGCGCGCTCCCACCGCCTCCCCATCTCCCTCGCCGAGGCCGCCGCGGCCGCCTCCTGCACCACGTTCGCGCTCGCCGACCTCGCGTCCCGCATCGCCTCCCGCCTCTCCCTCCCTCCCCTCCCGTCCTTCGACTACTCCGCCGCGCTCGAACGCGCCGTGGAGTACTCGGGCAAGCTCAGAGAAGCCGCGGGCGAGAAAACAGAAGACATCCTCTCCCAAGCCCGGTTTCTCCTCCGCTGCGCCTCCAAGTGGTCCCTCACCACCGGTCGGCACCCGCAGCCGGTTGTCGCCGGCGTGATCGCCTTCGCCGCAGAGCTGAACGGGGTCACCTCCATGTCCGTGGAAGAAATCGCCCTGGAGATCCCGGCGGTGCCTTACACCAGCCGCCTCCGATACAAGGAGCTCGTTGCTGCGCTGGTGGGTGTCGCGCAGAAGCTGCTTCCGTGGGGCGCCGACGTCAATGCCAGAAACCTGCTTCTGAACGCGCCCATGCTTCTCCGGCTCATGGAGATGCGGTCGCAGTCCGACCCTTCGGAACAATTTCTAGAGAGCTTCGCTCCAGACATTGCTGGGATTGTGCAGCTGTACTCATCCGTCGACGAGGACGAGTCCAAGTACCTCCAGAGTGTTCCCCTGGATGCTGATGATTTGGATTTCAAGAATTCTGGGCAAGAATCAGAGGATCTGAAGATCTCGGAGGGAGGCATGTCGGATACTTACCAGAACGTCTTAAAGAGGATCGCTCAGCTAAAGGAACTTGGGAAGGTTGGTAAAGTTGCTAGCAGGAGGAAGCGGTGGAAGAGAGGGCTGGACCTGGAGCCGTGGATGGATTCGCTCGGTAATGGCTGGGCCAAGAACATGCCCCTTGAGGAGGTACCAGATATTGACATTGGCTACGATGCACCTCCTCCATCGTTTACTGCTGGACTGGAGTTGCAGAAGCGGAGGAGAGCACGAATTGAAGCTGCCAAGTGTCGGATCGATGAAATTAGGAACCCTCCTGCTGCTCGTACTGCAAGTACAATTGATTTGCCGTCTACCCTTCGAATTGAAGATGCCTGTCCACCCCAAAAAAATAAAACTGGTTTGCCGTCTGCTCTTCGAAATGAAGATGCCTGTCCACCCCAAAAAAATATCAAGAAAAGGCAAAAGAGACAAGATCCTGCCATGGATCATGTCACTCACAGAAACCATCTGGCAGAGATCTCAAATGCTCCTGACTGTGGGAGGAAGAGACAGAAAAGAGGCGCATGTAATGGTATTGACTGGGAAGATTGTGTTATCGAGCTCCTGCTGTTACATGGTGCAAATGAAGCAGAGATAGAACAAGGCCATTACAAAAGATTGTTGGATTTGCATGTCTTCACTTCATAAGTGGAGACAGATGAAACTTGGTGATGCGGGGCTCCAGTCTTTAGTATTTGGTTACTGAATTGCTTCATGAACATAGGTTGTCATTATTCTAAATTGTGCATAGTTTTTTTTATAGAGAAATTTCGCTCTATTTGCATTTTTGGAAATTCTGTCAAGCTGATTGTGGGAATGCTAATACATGGTAGGCTTTCTGTTTTTCTCCTGGTAAAAACAGACAGATATAATGCATTGGACATTTGTACTGATACAGTCCCCAGCGATTTTGATTGCATAGTTAACTGGGGATGTGTCACTTTGCGTACTTCTTTATACTACTTATGAAGATAATACCTGGCAGGGCTCAACATTGCTGTACAGCTTATGAATGACATATTATTATTTAGACTCGTTATTAACCTTGTCATTCTACTACTATGAATGCATCATTTCTGAAGTCCCAAAGTGAAAATATGTCTTGGCTAATTTACTTTAATTAAGAAGTATGTTTTTTGGTGGCACACAATCTGATAACGGTTTATGGTGTGCAGTTTGTCCTTCTAACTTCAGTTTCATACAGAACAAGTTACAGTTGTGCCTTTAATTTTGAGTTCTGAAGTGATACAGTACTTACTGAAAAGGCCTTGAAAACATGATCCTCATGCAAATGGGATCTGAGTAAATGTTCTCAGACCCAAGACTATGGAGTAATTTAGTTGTCACAATATTTTTATTTGATGTGTCTGTTTTAGGAGATATGTCTGTTGCTGATACTGAATTATCTCGTAGATCAATATTGAGGTTTAACTCAACATTCAGTTTGTCGATAACCTGAAAGAGTTTTTCAATCATCTCTAACCAAGAGAATGCATGCTGATGTTTCTGGATCTTTAGTCATATGGTATTTTCTACTGTGCGATAAGTGCCATTCTTTGATTTATGCGATGGCTTGTTTGTAAATTATACTCCGAAGGTAACCTGGTTTCTTTCACCAGTCCCCTGCAAACCCACTTAAATGATGACCTCAACAAAATGGGATGATTTTAGTAGGCAAAATATCCACAAGATTCAGCTGCAACTGCCGATGACCGGAAGTACTATACATGGGTATTGAATTTTTTTGCCGAAAAACTTATGATGATGGGTATTGAATTTTTTTGCCAAAAAACTTATGATGATGGGCAGTGGAATGCATGTCAAAGCTTCTCTATTTTTCTTTCAACTCATGATGGTCAATTATTTCCCCATAAGAATTATTCTTGCAGAGCTAATTCCTAAAATGCACGCTTTTCTATTTGTACTATGCTTTGAAACTGACTACCAAATTAGTAAGGTATTTTGAGTGTAACTCAACAATTGGCTTGCAGACATTAAGCATATAATCGAAGCATGCACTAATGCTTACATATCTCAGTGGGCCTATTACTTTACATTGTAATATTTTAGTTCAAAGTGTGATGAATGCACAACGTCTCATGACTGCTACAGCAATGCAGGTAGACCATCCCTTCTTATTTTAGAACAATGTGTCCGATATTACCCGAAATTGATCGCAGTGTTTTATTTGGTTAATCATTCTGAAAACTGGGAGACTTCTAGTTGGTAAGTTCATAGAGAAATCGGTCGAGTAATATGTTTCTGTAAGTTTGGAGTTCAAATAAATTCAGAGATTGTTGCTGTCAACTGGGCCTCCTTTTGCTAAGGAAATACTATTTTGCTGATGTATTTACCACTAGAAAATTGATGATACTTAATACTTAATTACCTACAGACGTGACAGTTTAGTGCGAAGAGCCAAATATTTATTTGGCGCAAAATGCCCATTATGTGCTGACCATATGGGCTGTCAACATCAGACCAGCCATTACAACTACAATACTTGCTTACCATAGACCAGCCATAATATGGTCAAGCTAATTATTTTGTTTCATGAACCATGTTGCGTTACGAACTGTAAATCTTATTGCAGTTTGACTGCAGCTTGCTTCACAGTGCAAATTTGAACGTCGCGTTTTAGTTGCTGTAAAAGATATCAGTGCAGAGTGTACATGTCTTGCACTCAAGGATGATAATTGTTCTGTATATTTCCTATTCTTGTGTCATCATGTTTATCAACTTGTTTTGCAGGGAAACCATCCAGACAGTGGTGCCTAAATATGCTCTCAAGTATCACCGATCTGCAGAGAGTGCACTTAGCTATTGCTACAGATATTGTTTGGAACTACTGCTTGAAAATGGTCTTGAAAGGTATATTACAAGCTTTGAGGCTTGGATACTCACACATTTTATTTATCTTACATTTTGTTGTCTTCAAAGGTTGTTGTGCCCTCTCAAACAGATATTTTATTTGCACACTTTGACATATCGGGCATGTTCCTAATACAGACCAGTAAATGGTGCATCTGAAGATTTCAGAAACTCACTGATTTGGACTATGGGGAGAGTTAGAGCTTCATTTAAGATGTGGTATATGCATGGCATGTTAACTCTCATGTTCTGTTGTATTGTGTTGCAAGAAGCAATCCATTGTCATGGTTTTAGCTCCATGATATGCTAGCTAAATGGCTTTATTCTTTTCTGTATTCACCAAGAAATTTTGTGCTAGCACTTGATGGCTTCATTCACGTTATATGTTTTACACTATAGTTTTCTCTATGAGCTGTTGTTTTCGGACGCTCTCCAGTCTTCAGAAATCTATTCCAGTTGCCACCTCCAGCTTTAACTTGCATAGTTTATTTCTGGTGATCCTCTTCAGGCTATCATAGGCATGGATTGGCGCCTCTTCAGGCAAGGACTTTTTCCAGTCACTGGCCGTGATTAAACTTCTGCAAAGTCGAACGGTTAGTTTCGCATTTTCATTGTTGTGCATCAACATGTCTTATTGTTCTTATTTCTTACTACTTGTTGGGGATAATACTGAAGTTCTTAAAATGGCCTAATCAATCTTGTCTTACTTCGACGTCCCTATATCACAGATGAATATCTCATACTGATAGACATGCATTTAAACAGACTGAATCAGAAGGTTTCTTCTAAACAAAGAAGAGAACCACAAGCCAATACCGTTTCCCTTAATTTGTCCTATTCATCAGTTTAAATTTCTTTTTTCAAGAGATAATCCTCAATGGCATTACACTCTTCAGGCTGTACAAAAATGCACCCACAAACAATAAGCCGAAATGAGAAAAAGAAAAAACAAAAAGGAGAAAAAAATCCCTAAAGCAATGGAAACCGTATGCAAAAGAATCAAACTCAGTATATGTCTATCAAATCCCCCTAAGAAAGGTAAATGCATGTCAAACTCCAAACAATACATCTGAATTACAGTTGCTGAAGCAGTCATCTAGTGGTTGAAGGCAGTGCAGTCTCTTCTGATATCTCCACTGTTTCCAGTCTTCACCCCTACTCTCCCCAGCTTGATCATGGATTCCGTGAACGCCTCGAAGAATTTTGTCTGGTTCGCGGAAAATTCCTGCACTATCTTTTGTGATGCATTGTCCTTGTAGAGCACCTGGTCAGAGGTGAAGAGGCCCAAGCCGTTGACGAGGTTGGTGTAGTACTCGTTGTCAAATTTGATCGGGCTGACGGGGTCCATGTTTACGGCAATGGTTGCACTGACGTTGCGCGGGCATGCTTCCATGAGCTGCTGCGCGTAGGCCGGGTTGAACCACGGATCAGTCTCGTGGGTGCTGTTGAAACTGTACAGCCGCTTGTAGAAGCGGGTGCAGTGGGCGAACCCGACTGTGTGCGCACCAGAGAGCACGACCATGTCCCACTGGGACAGGCCGCTGTTCTTGAAGATGGCGGTGAGCTCCTTGACTTTCATGTCAGGGCCAGGAAGCTTGCCCTCCACATCGCTGGCCTTGGAGACAAGGCCGTCGCGGCGCCCGAGCTCCACAGTCCAGTATGGGCCATCTGCCTGAAACCAAATTGGACAGTGTTTCAGAACCGAAGGACGGCGAAAACGAAACGGTAGTCAGTAGTAGAGTGGAGTCGTGCTTCTTACCAGGCTGACAACGTCTCTGGCGGCGAGGGCAAGGATGTCGGAGCAGGAGACCACGCCGGGGCACTCCCTCTCGACCCTAGCCTTGACCCGGTTGACTGTGTCGTAACCATCGCCGGCGAGGAGTCATCGTCCTCCGAGTTCTTCTCGGCATCGTTGTTGGGAGAGGCTATTAGGACTGAAGCGTCACAGCCCTGTGGTTGGAGATGAGTTCAAAAGAAGTATTTTAACCATGGTCACTGTTTAAATTGCAACAGCATGAAACGTGAACTTGGACGAAGCACCTATAAACTGTGAACTCTGTATCTGGTATGTATACCAACTGACCAACATATAGGAGTAACAGAAATGCATCATAGGGTTTTTTATAGGTTCCATAAAAATCAGTTTGTATGTGTATCCCGTTTTAAGTTATTACTTTGATTCTTAGACTATCATGTCCTCTGGTGGGATGGGCTCACGGGCCTGCATCCTATGTAGGTCAACCCAAAACAGTGGGGCAATAAATAAAGGAAAGGAAAAGAAGACGGGATGCCATGCCAGCTAATGAATGCCACTAAACATCATTAGGCGCGCACGACAGGCCTTCAATCTTTTTTCTTTTCACAGCTTTGAACTGATAGTCTGAGACAGCTGAAACAATGCGGAGATAATTTGAAATTTAATACAGCTACAGAATGCTCGGCACACTACACCTCTAGGTAGAGTAGTTTTGAAGATTTAAGCACTAGCAGGACTAGTGTTTTTCCTGTGACGAACAACGTTGAGGTGAAATGATTATGATCACGAGAGGGCAGAGGGGAGAAGGAAAGAGATCCGACATTGCTACAATTTGATAATGAGGATAGCAGTTGAAAAGTCGTGCTGCCACATGCATAGGCTGTCGCTACCGACGACCACGCGAGGCGATCGAGTTGTTCCAGCTCCATGGCTCCCACTAAACAATGCAAGTAGCTAATTCCTTTTGGTTTTAACTAATCGTAATTTTGTTTCTAATGTAGTCCTGTAGTATGATCTGAAGCTCCGAAGTCCTCAGAGAAAAATGCCCATTTGCTGAAGAGAAACTGATGATAGGAATTAACATGATGGATCAAAGGCTGTCACTAGAAAGCATGCCGCTTTACACCTTTTTCAAAAGAAAAGTACAGAGATGGCTAGCTTCTTGACGAAGCGACGGGAGAGAAGAGCAAGAACTTATTCCAAAGCATAACAAGATGAAGCTGAATAGCAGTTGGAACCTTTTTTGAAATAAAAAAACAGTTGGAACTGACAAAGGAACTGTTGAATAATGAAGGATCCGAAAGTAATCAGTAAGATGAACCAACTGGTGGCATACTATAATCATCAAACAGAACCGCATATGAAGGATTTAGCAAGCAAAGCAAGAAATGCTCGAACCGCAGATGCAGGATTGGCAATGGAACTCACGTTGACGAAGCAGTCGTGGAAGAAGAGGCGGAGCACTGCTGGGATGGTGACCACCGTCTCGTTCTTCTTCCTCGTCACCTCCTCCCTCACGAAGGACAGCAGCCCGGGGCATGACGAGCTGTAGTAGTCCTTTGACAAGCCGTCACCGCCGTATGCCGCCTGGCTGGATGGCAGCATTGCGGCGAGCAAGGACACGGCCACTAAAGCGAGCATGCTTCTTCTCTGTTTCTCCATGGAGTATGGGTCCTAAGCTGTGGAGGGGAAGAGGGCTGGCCTGTAAGGAGACACCGGCCGGACACGAGAGGAGTAGAGGACCCGGGAGGAGAAATGGAGACGAAGTGGTGAGAGCAGGGAGGGAGAGCGAAGTTTTTATAGTGGTCCTCCTATGTCCCAATAGGCAAAATATTGTGAAACTCTTTGAGGGAACTGCGGGTCCAATTCATGATTTCACCCAGGCAGGTTGCTTGACCCCAGTTTCAGGCTTCGATCCCGGAATTGCCGGCTCGGCGGAAGGCAGCCGTCAGATAGGTGTTCTCATCACATGCAGCATACATACTTTTTAGTGGAAAAGCAGACATCCATCATTCGTGGAACGCATACATTTGTCCAAAAAATTATTTGGTTGTTAGCTAATCGTTTTATTTTTTTGAGATATGCTTGCTAACATCTAGCTGAGAATTCTAACGGATCTCGGTTCATGTGCCATTTTGTCCATGTGATCCTGTGGATTTTCGATTTCTCCTGGTGGATTTACTTTAATTATCGGTTTTGTTAATCCTTCAGGCTGGGAATTTGTCAAGTCTCAGTTGAAGTCGAGAATTTTCGATCTGATTTTGAGATCCGTGTTTGTCTGCAAGGAAAGGTTATAAGTTATTTTAGTGATGTGGAAGAAAAGAAACGAGGAGTGAGAGTGAAACTGTCTGTGAAGTTCTAAGTAGTCGATAAAATTCTTCTTGCATATACTCTAGTTATGTCTAAAAATAGACGACTTTATATACATTGTCTATATAGAACATGAACTAGTATAACTATCTGTCTTAACCAATGTAACATGCCCTTAGTCGACACACTCCATTTAACTATTTTAATCACTGCCATCATAACAAATGAGCAGATTTTGTTTGATCTACAACTGAGCAACTAGCGCCAATATCTACAAATGATCATAAACTCACTTTTGCCCGTCAATGTATCTGATGGCAAGTTTAGATTTGTCCCACAACTCCCCCTTCTTTAATGCATAAAGCAAAGCTCCTGTTCTTGTAAAAAATAATTTATCCCACAATGCCACGTGTGAAAAATAGAATCTCCTACAAATAGCTCGCTAACTTTCACTTATCGGATGCCCAACTATCATGTGCTTTTAACTTCATCTAAAAATTCGTATCGTGTGTATGACGCGTCACTCATGTGGTTTTCTTGCATCTTCTTGTCCGGTCTGATGTAATATGTCTAGTACATTACTAAAGTCAGATCGTTTAGTAAAGCAAAGACAAACTTTTCGGATTCAAAGGATGACTCTGCCGATGCACAGAAAAGCGCATGTATGTGTTTTTAAACTGAAGGCCTCAGCCCTGCTTTAAATTAATAAAGCACCAACACAACCATACAGAGTCAGGATACATAACGAGCAACCGCTCCCACACCGCACATAACGAAACACAGGTCCCCGGACCTAACAAGAGCTACAGTTCAAGATGTAATACAGCACCAGATAAGATAAAGTTCAGCACAACCAGTAGCACCATCCCCCTGGTACAAGGCAGAAAAAGGAAAACGCGGCGACATCAGGAGCCCGCCTGCACCACCAGATCCGCATGCATCCGCCTAAGAGAGTCCATCGCCGCATCCACGAGGCCTCTATCCTTCCACTTCACCAGCATCCTCCATTGCTGCATGTAGATGATCATTTTGAACAAGGCGTCAGCTGGTTTGCTAATGATAACGCCTTCCATAGTTAGCTTATTATGAATATTCCATAAGGCCCAAGCTAACGCCGCAAAGGAGTACCAAACTACTCGTCTATACGCCCCAGTCAAGCCATGAGAGATAGCAAGGAAATCGCCTGCCCCTGCGGGGTTCCGGAAGCAATGCGGGAGCTCCCTAACTCCCGCCCATAAGAAGCGAGCCAATGGACACTTGAAAAAGATATGATCGCAGTCCTCGAGGCTCACCACAAAGAGAACAAAGCCCATTAGACGGACCTCTCCGTTTGGCCACCTGCATAGAGCAAGGCAGTTTACCCCAAAGGAGTTGCCACAAGAATACCCTTATCCTCGGAGACACCCTCGTCCGCCAGACTTCTCTAAAGTGCGTGACCGCCGCTCCCTGCGACAGCCGGCAGTATAGGGACTTAGCAGAGAAGTCACCAGAAGCCTCCAAGCGCCAGGAAACCACGTCGTCCTCGGCGCTGGCCTGGGTAACGTCTAGCTCCCTAGTGAGATTGTCCCATTCAACCGTCTCGGCAAGGGAAAAAGGGCGCCTAAACCGCAAGCGCCAACCCGGGCCGTCCCTGGCCCCCAGCACCGTAATGAACGGTGAGTCACAACAGCTGAACAACACCGGATACCTATCTCTGAGCGGAGCGGTGCCCAGCCACCAATCCAGCCGGAAGAACGTCCGTTTCCCATTGCGGACGCAATGCTTGGCGCCAAGCTTAAAATACCACTTGACTCTCTGGATGGAGTTCCAGAATTGCGAGCCCTTGGTAGGTACCAACGGCGAGAAGAGGTCATGCTCCCCGAGGTACTTGGCTCTGATGAGATCCGCCCAAAGCCCATCCGCATTGTGGTAGAGCTTCCAAACCCATTTGAGCATAAGCGCAATGTTCATATGCCTAGTGTTGAGGATACCCAAACCCCCAACCTCCTTTGGTCGGCACACTCTGTTGCCCAATCAACCATGTGATACTTGCGCTTATCCCCCACCCCTTCCCAAAAGAAGCGGGAGCGAACCTTGTCAAAAGCCGCATGCGTCGAGTCAAAGAGCATGAACAAGCTCATTGCAAACAACGGGAGGCTAGACAAGCAAGAATTCGTCAGCTCCAGGTGCCCCGCCGAAGCCAAGAAAATTCCCTGCCAAGGGTCAACCCGTTTGGCCACTTTCGACGTCAGGAAATCCCGATCCGGAGACGCGAAGCGTTTTGTTACTCAAGGCGAGACCCAGGTATTTGATGGAGAATTTCCCCAAGCGGCAGTTAAGGAGCCGAGTCACCCGCTCCTGCTCCTGGGGTGTGGTCCCAACCACAATAACCTCACTTTTAGCAAGATTGATCTTAAGTCCAGACATCAGCTCAAAACTAAGCAAAACAAGCTTAAGATTGGCAATACCCTCATCTGACGGCTCAATCATCACCATAGTGTCATCCGCATACTGCAGGTGAGTGACTCCCGAGAATCAAGTGCCGCACCGGGCCCACAATGTGACCAGCCTCCTTAGCCCGCGACAGCATGGCTGCCAAGGCATCGACCATGAAGTCAAAGAGGATGGGCGACAGCGGGTCTCCCTGCCTGACCCCTCGCGCGTTCCGGAAGAAAGGGCCGATTTCCCCATTGACGTTCACCGCCGTTTGGCCACCCGAGACCAGCTGCATCAAGCGGTGAACCATATGTAGGATAACGTTGCATAGAAAACAAAAAATTTCCTACCGCGAACATGCAATCCAAGCCAAGATGCAATCTAGAAGACGGTAGCAACGAGGGGATGATCAAGACTAACCCTTGAAGGGATTCCAAAGCCTATTAGAGTAGGCTCTTATTGCTGCGGTAGACGATCACTTGCCGCTTGCAAAAGCGCGTAGAAGATCTTGATCACGATCACTTCCGGCGCCACGAACGGGCAGCACCTCCGTACTCGGTCACACGTTCGGTTGTTGATGAAGACGACGTCCACCTCCCCGTTCCAGCGGGCAGCGGAAGTAGTAGCTCCTCTTGAATCCGACATCACGACGGCGTGGTGTCGGTGGTGGTGGAGAAATCCGGCGGAGCTTCGCTTAAGCGTGCGGGATGTGGTGGAGGAGAGAGACCGCTAGGGTTTGGGGAGAGAGGGGGTTGGGCGCCGGCCCTCTAAGGGGTGCGGCCAAGGCTGAGGCTTGAAGTGGCCAGCCCCCTCTCCTATGCCCCTCATTATATAGGTGGAAGCCCCAAGAGTTCT
>NC_061508.1:103374034-103406223 GCF_022539505.1 Lolium rigidum | reverse complement strand
AGCGCATGTATGTGTTTGAATTCGCAATTCTAAATTTTATCTTCTTGAGATGTTTAACACCTGATCCTGACACTGATACTTGGACCACGTATAGAGCCCCGCGTGTCGCCGAAATCACAGACGACGTGCCATCCATATCCCCGCAATCTGGTGGCTGATTACGAGATTATTATCGATTAGATTCCCCACGCCAAACCACGCAATGCCACCATTCAAACCGGAGATCCGAACACGATCGATCACCCTGGACTACCCGTTGTTCTTTTCCTCTCATTCGTAGCTGTTCTGATCGAGTAGTTACGCTAATCATTCAGTTTCTAAAACCACTAGCACACCACTCACGCTAATCATTGTTGGCTGGCGATGGCACTACCTTTTTTTCTTTCCAAAAATACATCCTAGAAGGTCTATTAATAGTATAGACAAAGGCCAAGATAACCAGTACAATGATAAGAAGGTTATAATTTCACATGCACTATGATACGCCAAGAAGACTACCACTCCACACCCGTACCATGATACATTGCCGGGCGGTAAACAACACACCATCTACAGACTTGATGGTAAACGACTCGCTTTGGCCTACATCCAACCACAAGTGGCGAGGAGAAGGATCACATGGTTTCGGGCCGCGTCACGAGCCACCGAAGCTCGACCTCCACTCCAGGGCAACCCGGACCAACGTACCTCCCCATGCACTTAGAAGAGACGACGACAAGAAAGCAGGGCCCCGACAGACTCGAGGAAGACGCCGACCAAGATGCATCCACCATGTCGTACCTAGTGCCCCGGAATCCCAAGCCTCGGGCAGTGCCCAATGCCGACAGCAAAACACGTCGCCCTGAGACTCCAAATTTTGCATCGGCCTCCCTCTAGATGGCCAAGACGACGTCTTCAAGAAGATAAAGACACCGTGGCGCCGCCACCATCTAGTCCGGAGAACTGGACCTAGGGTTTCCAATGGCATCAGAGGGAAGGGAAGGCACGACGAGGGCCATGGCCACGCCTTCGAGAAGGGAACGATGCCCGCAGGCGTCGCTGTGGCCAGCAATGGTCACCGCCGAGCAGGGATTTCACCATGACCAAACACCGTGACCCTGATTTGCCGGAGATGGGTTGGAGATGTGGAAAGATGCAGAAAGCCGCCGGCTTGAGCCAACACTGCCGAGAAGAGAGGAACAAGGATGAAGGAGAGGGGAGTCGGCCGCCACCGGCATCACGATGGCCACACGATACCGTGGTTCTACCTCCACCACTGGATGGACTAGACAGTGGAGGTACAGTCCGCCGATGCCTGGCCGGTCACCAGCAGCACGATGGTGGCACGAGGCCATAGCTGCCAGGCGCTGCCACACCCCTGCCGCCAAGGACTCTTCCGAACAGGCCCGCTGAGCCCGGATGGCGCACGAGCGAGCCTGGCGCCCCATCCGCAGCAGCAATGGCACCACCCCCAAGAGAGGGTCGATCCCCTCATATCCATCGCCTTCAAGCTGCCATCCGCTTGGATCCCGCTGCTCCGCGCCACCGGATCCGAACGAGGAAGCGCGCCTTCGCTTGCAAGGGGCCGCCGGCTGGGGAGAGACGTCCCGCCGCCGCCATCCCCAACCGGGCTTTGCCCAGTAGATCCCCCCGCGGCGGTGAGGAGGGAGGAGGAACTGGGTGGGCTGGGGGGGGGGGGGGGGGGGCGACGGCGGTGGGATTCGTTGGACGGAGAGGGTCACAAGGGAGGAGAGGGTCGTGAGCGGTCGCCGCTGTTCTTAGAATATCACATGTTGCATGGTGCACCACCTAAAGTAAAAGCAAAGTTTTAAATAACGTGCTATCTCTTTGTTATAGCGGAATCCCTTTTAACTTTAAATGGAATCTTCGCTAATAGCTCGCTAAATTGCGCTAAAACGCCAAATAAAAAGTATCATTGTTTCTGCTGCTAAGTCCAAATATTTCCATATTTTGATTTGAAAGTTCGACCTGCACATGTAATATGTATTTAAGCACTACTTTTATTAATGCAATCATTATTATTATTCAATACAAGTCTGTATCACTGAATTTATTTTCGTATTCATAGATGATATGAATATTTGATGCCTGATTTTCCAGGTTTTCTTTGTTTTGTAGAAAACGTTAGATGGCTTATCTTCGCATATCTTTCGTAACACCTGAAAATAATCGCCGCTAAGACGCACAGCCCGCTATTTGAAATTTTAAATGAAAGTCAATCTGGTCTTATAGCTAACACCGGATATGCATAAACTATAACCTGCTAAATTAAGAAACCCTGAATACTTGCCTGGGCAATGGAGCCGCACATGGGTTTCAAACTGTTTCGTCGATCGTCGGCGGGCCGAGTCATTTCAGGCGAGGAGCAGGGCACCGTCTCGGATTTAGGCGCGATGATCAGTTCTATAATCAGGACGCAATAATAGCGGTGTCAACTGTCAAGGGCTCTTGTCTTGTGCCCACTGTTTTCGCCCTACATCCAAAGTCAGACTCATGAGCCGATATACAAGTATATAAGTTTTGACCGGAGAAATGATGCCTGCGAAGGCAATGTGCGAGCATGTTGCGGCTGAATAATGCGCGGCACGACGGCACGGCCGCCTGTCGTCGCGCGCACGACTGATGGATGGTTTCTCCTCCGCCGCGATCGCCGGCCGTCTCCTGAAATCTTCTTCTAGACAACAATATCTTAGCGGCGCGGCACTCACTCATCAAGTGTAGCCGCGCGTCGCGCCACGGCGGCGAGCCGGCCGTGCGTGGACGCATGTCGCTCGCTTGCAGTAGCAAGCAAGTCGGCAGCACCACGCGTTAAGCTTTCACAGGCCGTCGGAAATCCAGAACGCATCCACACAAACAAACAAGCTAACAATCAGAACTAGCCGTCGGTGAGCAAGCTGGCATCTTGGACTAGGATCTGATGAGGACCTGTCTCGTATAAATTTCCAGAAATACAGAGGCTCGGCTTGTCTGGTTGCAGTGCGGTCTGGCCAAGGCTAGCCCATCGACACTGACAGGAGCAATTGGGGGACAGAAGGATCCATGGACGTATATGGAAGCAAGCCAGTACATTGCTTGTAGTTGTAGGTGTAGGTTTTCTTTTTTGTTTTGATACGAGAGTAGTTCTCCAAAGAAGAGAAACTTTTTTTTTGAGGGAATCAAAGATGATCATGTATTGTACTCGTATACGAAAGATTCACCATGGAATAACTTCTCTTGTTTCCTGGGTGAAAAAAAAAACAGACTTAAAAACAGACTTGAAGGTCCTATATTAAAGTACTATTCACGCTATATTCGTCATAGATTTGTTCTTTTTTGCCTGAAGTCAATGTGAATCATTTCTTGGCCAAACAATTTTATACGAGTACAATACTGGAGTATCTTTGATTCTCAAAAGGATTCAATTTTTTTTTACTTTATTTGAAATTACTACACTTTTTGGAGTATATAGGGTGCGCCTGCACATGAGAGCACAAAGTGCGGGTCAAATGCACCAAGGGTCAGCGTCTGTGTATATTCAGATTTCATGCCAAGAACATTCATTTTCTGCACTGAAAATGAAACATGAAAGCCATCCTGTATTTTGCAGCATACCGGAAGTTCATATAACCCCCTAAGTATTAGGTTTGGGACTCTAACCCCTCCTAACTATTATCTGGGACATATAACCCCCTTAAGTATGGAATACCGGTTAATTGACCCCCTCAGACCGTTGATGGCTGTTTTAGCTGACATGGACAGCGGTTTCTGCCACGTATGCAATTACGGTTAAGCCAATTGGAGAAGAAAGAAGTCCAATCTCCATCGAGCCCGTGCCGCCTGTCGCCCTCTCTCGCGCTGCACTAGAAGATCACGCCGCCGTCCCCGCTTCGTCGGACTCAGAGAGGTTACATCAGCCGCCGTCCCCGATTCGTCCCCGATTGGGACTCAGGAGCTCCTCCCCAATTCGTCCACAACGGGAGAGGAATCAGAGAGGTTGCCGGCATGTCCGATGCATCTGCGCTGGCGGACGCGGTGTCCTGAGAACTGAACTAGACGAGGGGGTCGAGGAAGAGCTCATGGCGGCGTAGAACGGAGCAGAGCGCGAACGAAAGCGGCCAGAGCAAGGGCTCGCATCGGAGGACGAGTGGCCGGATGCAGGACGGGCACCGTTGGGCCACGGAAGCGATCGAGAGGCGCACGAATTGATAAGGATGTGCTCGTAGCAGAGGTCAACGACGGAAAAGAAACGGGTTGGAGCAAAGGCACTTCGGGGAGCTCGGAAGGCGCTATAAAGAGGAGGTCCGCATCGTGATGGCTAGAAGATGGAGGAGAGTGAACTAGGGCGGCTGAGGTCAACGAGGTCGGGGTGGGCAGAGCTCGCCGCGGCGGAGGAACCTGTGGCGGCCATGGTCGCCGATGCAGGCCTTGGAGACGAGGACGACGGCTAGAGACGCCGGGAAGACGCAGGTTCGATACGGTGTGAAACAGTCAAAACCGGTGGGCCATTGTCAACGTGGATCGAAACCGCCTACAAAACAGCCAATTCCGGTGCGGGGGGCTAATTTGCCTGGTATTGCATACTTAGGGGGTCATATGATCCATTTAATAGTTAAGGAGGGTTAGCGTTCCAAACGTAATACTTAAGGGGGTTATATGGACTTCTTTCCAGCATACCGGTTGCTGAAGTCTCAAATCACCATTTTCCACATGTAAAAAAACACAGGTCTCAGCTGTCGATCTACTTATCTTGGTAAAAACAACATTACATCATCATCAGAACGAACCTCCGTGTCACATACAAGAGTAGACTAACCAAAGGATCATCGTTTCGTGGGGACTTTGCAGACTAAGTAAACACACAAAGCTTGATAGGAGAAACAAAAAAGGTGAGGATAAAAGAGCGTCTGGTCCTCGGGAAATCAGAAGATGGATGAGAAGACCGCGGAGACCACGGCCGCCGCCACGACGCCGTAGCCGAGCCCCGTTGGGACCTTGAATCCGCCGTTGGCGGTGCTGGCGCTCGCCGGGGCGGCAGGAGACGGAGTAACTGCAGGTCAGGAAGAGGGGAGCTCCACGAGTTAGTACCATTCAGCTGCTAAGGCGACTCTTTTCATCTACTTATTTGAGTGTTTGATCTTGTGGTACTGGTTGATGAAGTGCACAAAATTACATACGCACAAATCATTTTGACAATGACTTAACTGCGCACTGTTTTAACAGATTCTTGACGCTGTAATTTTTCAATTGTTATGACAGCATGGTGAAAGATTTAGTGATTCAGATAACTTACTCTTGGAGGCGTTTGCGAACATTGCGTAGTCTGGTGAGCTCGGGGTCAGGTGCAGTAGGTCTAGCAGGACAAAGAAACACTAAACATTAGAATCTGTCAATAAAGTGGAACCATTGTGAAGCTAGAGTTTCATCTGGATTAATCTGGAGTAGTTATCATGTATGCAGTGTGATGTAAGAATGAGCAGTCCTTTGTTCGATAAGTCAAAGATTTGTAAGCAAAAAATGTAGAACAAAAAGAAAAGAGAAGTATAATCTTATGCACCCCTATCACTATAAAAAAAGGCGAATCTATTGTGGTAAATAATAATAGTAAAAAAGGCGGGGTGTCTAGAAACCCATCTCATCACAGAACCGGGAGAGAACCAAAGTAAGAACCCATCTAGGGTTCTGTCACCCCGTCGGCAATGCCGTAGGTCCGCTCTAGCTTCGGTGCCCTTTGTTTAGATTGTTTCAATGTGTTTCTAGGATGCAGCGGCTACATCTGGTTCTTTTCATCCCATTCTCGTTCCGATGGCGTGTCTTAAGGGCTCGTGGAATTGTGTGCCAATGTGTTGGCGTGAAACCACGCCAGTCTCTTTTGATCTATAATTGCCATCTTTGGCGATGATTTCCTAGCTGATCGATTGGGATCTTAGCGCCAGATTTTGCCTTTGTGTATTACAACAAGCTCTAAACGATAAACTGTGCCCGTCTCCAGATATGGAGGGACAAAGACAACGGTGCGGTTTAGTGTCTATAGTTATAGCTAGGTGGTTCAAATAACTATCTGTAATGTTTTATTGCTGTTGTGCTTTTTGTACTAGCTTTGATGATTATTAATAGATGAGCAGAATTTTCGAAAAAAATTGTGGTTTTTCTTTTGGGAAATTTGTGGTTTATATAACGTGACGCAACTGGGGCAGTAGGAACATGGGCTGGATCTTGTAGTCAATCGACATTATAAGAGCTGGGACCAGAGAGGCGCATCCAGGTCCAGCACCAACACATGGCCTGCTTGACCCAATACCCACACATGGGCCATGGCCACGAACTTAGCTAAAATAAGCTAATTGGTTCTAAAAAGGGTAAAACAAGCTAAATTCATATTTTTTATTAAAATATAAAAAACCTTCGATGATGAAGAAAATTATTGTTTTGTTGCTTGATAAGAATAAAATTAGTACAATTCATCAAGAGGAGTGAAAGTACATGCTGTTAATGTCGAGTACTATATCTGTGCCACTCCAAAATTGTAAGGAGATCTCGATTCTATGAAAAAATGCAAGGAGATCTCGAGATCCATAAGCATAAACTCCAAAATTTGCAAGAAAAATAAATATAACTATACCAATAATCAAACAAAGATAGAAGCATGTGTTGTGCATGAGTAGGCAAGGTAGGTTACTGACTGATGCAGAGGGAAACGTTGGCGTGCGTGAGCTTGCAGGCGGCGGGCTGCGCGAGGAGGCGGTCGAAGCGGAGGCCGAGGTTCTGTACGCCGTGGTTGCCGCTGTGCACCTGCTGGATGATGTAGCAGAGGCACTCGGGGCGCTCCTTCTGCGTCTCCGACGTGTCGTCGCAGCACTTGGCCGACGGCGAGTCCTCGTGCCCCGTCGCGTAGTCCATGCAGTCCGACAGCTTCGACAAGTCGTCCTGGCACTTGGTCTGCAGCGCGTCCTGCGCCATGGACGACGTCGCCGTCGACACGGCCAGGAAAAGCACCGCCGCCAGCTGCCACCGCCGCGCCATAGCTCGCCGGCCGGGTGCTGGTTGAGTTTCCTGTTGTGTTTGGCTCTGAACTTTAGCTCAGCGTTGATCTCTTGCAGAAGTTGAGCTTGTCGAATCTGAGAGGATGAGAAGGAGTGACCGGCCGTCGTTTATAGTTATAGATGGCCATGATAGGAGGAGAGGTCGCGATGAGAGGGCATTCAAGTGGGGCGGTGAGAGTTGGATGTGTTTGCATTCAAGACGGGAGCGGCAGGCGGCAGGGGCTCGTCAGGACAGTTCCTGTGATGATGGTACGTACTGCGTGTCCCGGTTAATTTGCTTCGGCTACTTTTCATCGTTGCTTCGATCTCATGCTGAAAACTAGATATTTCGAATTCGTTTTGTAACGATCCAGAAAGCTTTGCATGGAGATGGTGTATGTTCTTACAAAATGTAAACAACCCTGCCAAGGTTTTACGTAGAGTGAGGCGCGACGTAGAACTGAGAACTAAAATCTTTAGGCTAGCCATAGTGCTAGTATCATAGCTAGTATCATACACATTGATCCTAAAAAATGCTGATGTGGCAGCTAATTAAGAAGGAGAGAGGAGATTACAGTAACATAGGTGGATACTGTATCATAGCGCATGTCACGAGAAAAGTTAATGCCAAACAAATCTTGTGCACACATTTGCATTGAGATTCTAAAAAGTAATAAATATATCATAACTATGATACTACTTCATGATACTAACCACTATAGAGATGGTACCATACACAAGTATTATACTACTATGCATGATACTACAACATGATACTTACCACTATGGCTAGCCTTAGACTAGCCACAATGGGAGTATCATAAGTAGTATCATGCATGTCATGTTGACAAAAATCTGATGTGGCACACCAATTAATGAGGTGAGAGATGAGAGTGGTATCATAATATGATACGGTATCATAGCACGTAAAACTAGAAAACTTAATGGCAAACACATCATGTACACACATTTACATTGAGATTCTACAAAACATTAAATATGATGATACTATGATACTATATGATACTATGCATTGTGGGGTTAGTATCATGTATGATACTTCCCATTGTGACTAGTCTTAGAGCAATCTCAGTACGTTTAGATTTAATTAAATCTCACTTAGATGATCTTAGACTAGCCACAATGGGAGTATCATAAGTGTATCATGCATGCCATGTTGGCAAAAATCTGATGTGGCACACCAATTAATGAGGTGAGAGATGAGAGTGGTATCATAATATGATACCGTATCATAGCACGTAAAACTAGAAAATTTAATAGCAAACACATCATGTACACACATTTGCATTGAGATTCTACAAAACATTAAATATGATGATACTATGATATTACCTTATGATACTATGCATTGTGAGGTTAGTATCATAAACTAGTATCATGTACATGATACTAGTGTATGATACTTCCCATTGTGACTAGTCTTATCGAAGCCTAGTTTACAATCTAGATGCAACTCACGTCAAACCGCTGCAACCAATTGGCGACTAGAGATATGTTAGTCGCAACCGAAAATCTCAATTGCAATCCATATACACATGAGAAAACTCAGTTTTAAAGAAAACATCAGTTACAAAACAGGTACACGCGATTGGGCACTGTTCGTTGCGTCGTCTGCTGCGGCGTAATTTTAACCATTGATTTTGCTTCAGACATGGATAGCGACGACGAGTTGATTGCCCTACTGCTGGAGGAAAAGCAAGCCTTCGACGACGACCTCCGGGAGCATTTTCTGATCATCGCGGCCCTCCGGGACGTGCTTAACGACCGAGGCGGTGAAGAGGAAGAGGCCGCGCCGCGAAGGATCAAGGCCGGGGAGAAAGAAGTCGAAGCCCCGGCAGAGGATGGAGGGGCATACCATGCTGCACAACGACTACTTCGCAGATGATGCAACACATGCTGACAATTTTCGGCGCCGGTATAGGATGAGCAAGGGTCTGTTCATGAATATTATCCACGGCGTTCGAGAGTTCGACCCCTACTTCAAGCTCAAGCACGACGCTGTAGGCGATGTCGGGTTCTCGTCGATTCAGAAGTGCACCGCACCACGAGGATGCTTGCATACGGAGCACCAGCCGATACACAGGACGACTACCTTCGCATGAGTGAGCCTACTACCATTGAGTGCATGTACAAGTTTTGCCGAGCTGAGGTGGGAAAGTTTGACAAATACTACTTGAGAGAGCCAACTTAGGAAGAGACTGCAAGGATCATGGCACAAAATGCTGCCAGAAGATTTCCTGAAATGCTTGGAAGCATCGATTGCATGCACTGGGCATCGAAGGCTATTATCTAGCCATGCAACTATGAGATCAATGGCCACCAATATACCAAAGGCTATTATCTAGCCCATGGTATATATCCCGAATGGGCCACTTTTGTCAAAACAATCTCGAATTCATCAGATCAGAAGAATTCCCACTTTACTACACGACAGAAGGCTTGCAGGAAGGATGTCGAGAGGGCATTTGGTGTGCTTCAAGCTCAATTTGCAATTGTTCGGTATCCTGCTCTAAGCTGGTCTCACGACCAAATGTGGGAGGTGATCAATGTTGAGGAAATCGCTTATCGGAGTTAACTCGGTCGGCTGACGATTAGCGATTAATAGGAAAATCAGCTGATTAATCGGGCGATAAATGAGTTAATCGGGCGATAAATGAGTTTATCGGCTAATCGGTGACCACTAAATAGGGATTAATCGGGCGATTAATCGTTGAATCGGACGATTTTTTGAAGAGTGGAGGTGATGCAGGCTTGTGTGATCATGCACAACATGATCATTAAGGATGACCGCAAGAATCATGCGAGATCACATGTTGGTCCCTATGAGTGTGAAGGCCCTCTTGCGGAGGTTGATCATGAGTTGCCTGCAGATTTTGCTGATTTCCTAGCCATGCACGCAGAGATCCGTGACATCAATGTTCACGATCAACTTAAAGCTGATCTCGTTGAGCATTTATGGAGGATCAAAGGAAATGCCACGACACATTGATCTAACCCTATTTACTTGTTGTTTTATTGTTCGTTGTATTTTAATTTGAAAACAATCTCCGCAAACATATTTATTTGTATGCTATATTTAATAAATGGTTGTGTTTTCGAAAACCCTTGTTTAATGTTTGGGGGCGGCGTTTGGGGGACGCGACTAGGAAGCGACGTCCCCCAAACGCGGCACGAACAAAATACGTCCCCCAAACGCTCGATCCGGCGTGGTTTGGGGGACGGTATGGGGGGCGCGACCGGAGATGCTCTTAGATTTGGTTTTCTAAAGAACTACTACCCTCGAACCTAGGTCTAAAACTAAATATATCTAAACACTTCTTAATGTATAGATACATCGACTAATTTTTAGCATCTTTTTATGAACGAAGTAAGTAATATAATAATTATCGCAGAACATATCCTTAGAGCATCTCCAGCCGTCTCCTCGACGAGGCCCTCATGACGCCTTTTTTTTCATCCGGATGGACGAAAACGACCCAGCCGCGCCCCCGGCTTCTCGTTTTCGTCCGGATTAGGCCTTTCATCCGTCCGGAGAGTCTAGGCCATCCCCGAGTTCCCGAGGCCCGGCTGGGGACTCCGGACGAAACAAAAACTCGCGAAACGTCGAGCGGGCCCGCGTTGTCGGCGACACAACCGGTAGTTCCCTGCATTAGTTTCGTTTTCCCTCCAAATTGCGCCGTATAGAAGCATTTTCCCCGCCGAAATTCTGAGCTACCGCCATTCTTCCCCCACAGTTGCAGCTCCTCCTCTTCCCTTCCACCACCATGCCGCCGAAGAAGCTCGCGGCCGACGACGAGGAAGCCGCGGGCGCCTAAACAGAGGCCGCCGGGCATGTGTAACGCAGCGTGAGCGGCGGATCAGGAACGGCGGCAACACGAAACTCGCGCCCGGGCGGAGAGGGAGAAGAAGTGCAACGCGAAGAGGGTGGCGGCGGCGGAGGAACAGGCGAGGCTGATCTCCATCAACTTCGGCCGCCCACACATTGCCCAATTCCCCGGGGCATGGCCTACCCAAGGTATGGTCGGATATCCTTCCTTCTCGCCGGCGTCGCTGGCCACTGCCGTGTACCATGACACCTACGCCGCTGCCGGCATGGCCGAGTTTACGCCGTCACCGACGGCGTACGACGGTGCGATGTACGAGGGTATCTCGCCTGCCCTGAGGCGAGGGCTGCTTCCCTTCTCCAACCCGGGATGCCGCCGTCAAATAAGCATGTGATGCACAAGATTATCATGTCGGGCTCCATGACCGCCGCGGCGAGCCCGAGCTTCACACAAGAGGAGGCAAGGGCGGCGGAAGTCGTCGCGTCGCGGGGCGGCTTCAACTCCAACTACGACCAGGGTGATCACCACGCTGATGAGGTCGACGGCACCCAATACGTCGACGGAGAAGATGAGGAGGCGTACGTCGACCTGGACGTCGACGAAGAGGAAGCGCCCGAAGCCCCGGAGGCGCCGTCCAAGGAGAAGAAGAAGAGAAGGAAGAAGAACTCGCCGCCAGCCGAGCCGCGGATCAAATGGATGGGCAAAGAAGAAGAGTGCCTCGCCGAAGCTTGGATGACGGTGTCTATGAACGGCACCCCGACGCGAATCAGAGCTACGACACGTACTGGCAGCGGGTCAAGGTGGCGTTCGACGAGCGCAAACTCGTCGACATGTACTTCAACACGACGGTGATGGATCGCGGCAAGAAGCCAATGGGCACCCATTGGGGGATCGTCCAGGCGGCGTGCAGCAAGTGACACGGCGTACAGGAGGAGATCGACAAACATGAAGTGAGCGGCGAGGACTTTGAAGCAAAGGTATACTCACTCGCCGTGGCTCGTCCATCGACCCTACATCGCCTGATCGCCGGCCTGTTTTTGTAGATGCAGCGGGCGCTCCACTGTACGCGGCAGACAACGGCGGCCAGATGTTCAAGTACCTCAACATGTTCGCCCGCATCTCGGAGTGCGACAAGTGGAAGGCGGTGCGCAAGAATCTCGCCAACAACAAGGGCGAGCAGTACAACCCCGACGCTCCAGCCCCTGCCGCGTCGGCGGGCCGCCCCGAGCTCGGCTAGAAGAAGCTCAAAGAGCATAAGAAGGCCGGCCATCCAGCCGACAGGTTGCAGGCGTCCTTCGACAAGTGCTGGGCCGATGCAAGGGCGCACGCCGCTGATATGTCTCCAACGTACCTATAATTTCTGATGTTCCATGCTTGTTTTATGACAATACTTACATGTTTTGCTCGCAATTTATAATGTTTTTATGTATTTTCCGGAACTAACCTATTAACAAGATGCCGAAGTGCCGGTTCTCGTTTTTCGTTGTTTTTGGTTCCAGAAAGGCTGTTCGGGCAATATTCTCGGAATCGGACGAAATCAACGCCTAGAACCTTATTTTTCCCGGAAGCTTCCAGAAAGTCAGAGAGGGACCAGAGGGGAGCCCTGGGGGCCCCACACGTGGTGGCGGCGCGGCCCAGGGGGGGCGCGCCCCCCTAGTGTGTGGGACCCCCGTGGCCCTTCCGACTCCGCCTCTTCGCCTATTTAAGCCGTCCTGACCTAAATCTTCGATACCAATTGACGAAACTCCAGAAAGACTCCAGGGGCGCCGCCGTCATCGCGAAACTCCGTTTCGGGGGACAGAAGTCTCTGTTTCGGCACCCTGCCGGGACGGGGAAGTGCCCCCGGAAGCCATCTCCATCAACGCCACCGCCTCCATCATGCTCCGTGAGTAGTTCCCCCATGGACTACGGGTTCTAGCTGTAGCTAGTTGGTACTCTCTCCTCCATGTACTTCAATACAATGATCTCATGAGCTACCTTACATGATTGAGATTCATCTGATGTAATCGGTGTTGTGTTTGTTGGGATCCGATGGATTGTTACATTATGATTAGTCTATCTATAAAGTTTGTGAAGTTATTGTTGCTGCAATCTTGTTGTGTTTAATGCTTGTCACTAGGTGACAAGGGATTAACTTATCAATGCCTATGGATTGTAGGCTAGGGTTTAGTTAGAAGTAGAGGGCAAGTAGATCTCGAAGGTTTCAGCCGAAAAGTACTCGACGATTATGAAAACTAAGGTTTGCAGACAATGATTCGATGATCTCCTCGTCCCTCGACTCCCCCTTTATATAAGAGGTGGAGCCGAGGAATTCGTTTTGTACAAGTTACAGAGTCCGGGGCGGTTTCTAACTCATCCCGCCAGATTACAAATAACACTTCCTATTACAACTCTATCTTTTCCTTAAATACATCTTGGGCTTCCGAATCTTCTTATTCTTCGGGTAGTGGGCCTTCAATAAACCCCGGGTACTATATTCAGCAGGCCCATTTGGGATGCCTATGTCAGTAGCCCCCGAGATTTTGCTTGAATCATAGAGTCGGGAAAATCTCCATCGTTTATTTTTACTCGAAAGCTCTAACTTTTATACTTCTTCTCATAAAATTCTATATTGTACAGGGATATTGGTAGTTGGGGCTAGTTCATCCGACGGATCAGGTACTAGTTAACTGCTCTAGTGGCAATCCGCAAAAACCTACTTCAAAATCACGTCCCTGGACATGATCTCGGGATACTGGTGTAAACTTCGACGAGTGCCGCTTAAGGTCTTACCATTCTGTCGAGTCCCGATCAAATTTATCGAGTACCTAACGCGTCCGTTAGGATTTTTCTTCGTATCCGTTGATACGGATAAAAGTAGCAGAGCGCGAGTCTTTGGCGATGCCACGCCCAGTCGAGAATGGATGCGGGGTCTTACCTTCGCAAATTTGCGGCATTCGAAATTGATCGCAACTTTGGCGTTCGAGAATATATTGTCGAGTGCTTTTCCGGCTATTGGAATGGCACATTTTATCGAGTCAAATATGACTTATATTGCTCTCCCGATGGGAGTATATGTAGAGTTAATTATAACTCGAAATATACTCTCTTGCCGTTCTATTTTTCCCTTGTTAATTTCATCGGGCACGCGAACGGCGTTCCCGATGGGAGTAGCCCCGAGGCTACGAGCCAAGAACTTGTGCTTGGTTGTAGGCTCAACATTTTAGTCCACCTTGTCACTATATTGTCATTACTTCTCAATATGAACTCTTTTCTCTTCTTCTTCTTCTCTCTCTTTTTTTATCTCTCGGGTGCGCGAACAGCGCTCCCGATGGGAGTAGCCCCCGAGGCTACAGCCAAGAACTTGTGCTTGACTGTAGGCTCAACATTTTCTATATTGTCATACTCGAAATTTTACTTTTTGTCAAAGTAGCCCCCGAGCATTTGGGCAAAAACTTGTTTCTGACCAAAGGCTCCCGATGTATTCAAATAACTTATCCTGTCGCCATTCTCCTTTTATTTTTCTTGTCGACATATTTTCCCTTGTCAAATTTTCTTCAACTCTATCAATGGTCGAGATTTTTCTGCTTTGTGGGTCCATCGTTCCCACCACGTTGACACGTCGTGCAAGTGGGGGACACACGTCCTCCGCTTTTTCTGGCGCACGTACGGTAACGCCTATCCCAGTAAAAATACTTTTTTGCCCTTGTACCTAGAAGATCTATTCTCACCACACGATTTCCTCATCCAACGGCACACTGCTTCACCCAATTCTTAT
Organism: Lolium rigidum; assembly: GCF_022539505.1. Taxonomy (NCBI): domain Eukaryota; kingdom Viridiplantae; phylum Streptophyta; class Magnoliopsida; order Poales; family Poaceae; genus Lolium; species Lolium rigidum. Next base: position 103,391,623 of record NC_061508.1, on the reverse strand, counting down.
ATAAACCTTTCTTCAACCTCCGTTCATCCCCTCGCTTGCGCCGCTCACCTGTTCCTCTTCGCAAATCTTCCCCTGCGCCCAACTCTCTCTAATTTCCCGCACTCGCACACATTGCTCTGCCCATTGCCGTTGATGCCACCGCGTGCGCGTTTGACTCGCCACAGCACTCCGGAGTCCAAGATGGCCGCTGAAGATCTTGAGTGGGAGAGATCCAAAATCTCCAACCAAGATGTCAATATGCTGAAGAGGCTCGGCCTGATGAAGAAGGAAGACGCCATTCGCTTTCCCAGCGAAGAAAGCTACCCCAAGCCTCCAATGGAGTATCGGGTTAGTTTCGTTGATCATCTCATCCGCGGCCTCTCTACCCCAATCCATGATTTCCTCCGCGGTCTTCTCTTTGTCTATGGGATTCAGCTGCACCGAGCTGACCCCCAATTCCATCCTCCACATTTCTATCTTTATCACGCTTTGCGAATGCTTTCTTGGAGTTGCTCCCAATTGGGCTCTTTGGAAGCGCATTTTCTGCCTTCGCCGCAATGGCGCTCACAACGCCACCTACAACATAGGTGGCGTAGTTATCTCAGTGTCCGAACCGATGTCGATTATTTCGACGTCAAATTTCCCGACTCTGTCCAAGGATGGCGCAAAAGGTGGCTCTATATACACGAAGAAAGCGCCAATTCCGTGGAACACAACATAGTTCCTTTCGACGGAAACGCAAAGATTCAACGCCGCTACTCCTGGGATGCCGAAGCTTCCGAAGAAGAGAAAAAGGCGACAGAAGCTCTTATGTCTCGTATTCATCAACTTCAAAATACTCGAGGCAAAGAGTTATCTGGTGTCCAAATCACTGCCTATTTTCTTAGGATTAGAGTGCAGCCTCTTCAGGCTCGCAAAAATCCCCTTTGGACGTACTCTGGTGCCAATGACGCCAATAGGCTCTCCAATGATCTTGCTGTGAAGGACTTGGAGAAGCTTATTCGAAGAATTACCTCGCTGAGTAAGAGGGATCCTATTCCTTCCTCTTGTCGCGTGGAACCCTACAACTCCACCAATCCTCTCCCGAGGTATTTTGTCTTCTCGAATTTTATCTTGTTGTGAATTTTCCCGCATCTCATTGCAGTGATATCTCTCTATTTTTCCCTTTGTCGCTATTTTTTTGTAGAATCACCCTACTATGACTTCCCTTCCTCCTCTTCCTGAGGATGGAGAAGTCGAAGAAATGGGCATTGTTACTGACGACAATCAAGAAGCTCCGTCCTTTGTGAATGATCCCTGGATTCTCGAAAGTCCGCGGGATCTTCCGAGGACACCACGTCGATCCAATCTCCTCCTCCCGCTGTTTCCCCACAAAGGAAAAGGAAGAGGAACGATGTCGAAGATTCCGGCACTTCCAAAGCCGAAGAAGTTGTTCCTTCTCCTCCGAAGGCAACTTATGATCCTTATGTTGCGTCCCTCGTCAGCTCGTAAGTTTCTCGGCTTCTTCTTTATTTCTGTAATCAAAGTTTTTTCTTGTCTTGCTTTTTATGCTATTGCTCCTTACTCGCAGTGATGACGAGGAAGAAGTACCCACTCGTGACGTAGCTCCTCGGACAAGCACGTCACACACTTTAGTTATTTCAGAGAAGCCTGTTGAAGGAGAAGAATCGTCGCCTCCTCAACAGAATGTTGATACATCTACTCTTCCTTCAAGCCCCCTTGTCCCTTCGCCAAAAAGGGCAAGGGTTGAAATGATCGTTGAGCCTCCTCCTCAATTGAGCAGCTCTTCGTCGCAGCTCTTGGATGATGTAAGTTTGTCGATGTCTATACTTCTTCTATTTTGCTTTTGTGGACCCTTACTTTTTGTAATACCGAAGTTTTTCCCCTTCTTTTCTTCTTCTTTGACAGCCTATGATCAAGGATCTTATCCGCATCGGGTCCCAATTTATTGGGTACCGCGAGTATGCCGACGAGCCGAAGGTAACGACTTTTATACTTGCTGTTTTTCCTTGGTTTTTTACTCCTGCTGCTTGTCGCTATCTTTGATCTTTCTTCTCTCTCTTTTCCACATCTCAACAGAAAAACTTGCAGAGGCTAACGAACGTGGTCGTGGGTTCGATTCCCACAGACGGCGCCAATTGACAAGGGATTAACTTATCAATGCCTATGGATTGTAGGCTAGGGTTTAGTTAGAAGTAGAGGGCAAGTAGATCTCGAAGGTTTCAGCCGAAAAGTACTCGACGATTATGAAAACTAAGGTTTGCAGACAATGATTCGATGATCTCCTCGTCCCTCGACTCCCCCTTTATATAAGAGGTGGAGCCGAGGGTTTCGTTTTGTACAAGTTACAGAGTCCGGGGCGGTTTCTAACTCATCCCGCCAGATTACAAATAACACTTCCTATTACAACTCTATCTTTTCCTTAAATACATCTTGGGCTTCCGAATCTTCTTATTCTTCGGGTAGTGGGCCTTCAATAAACCCCGGGTACTATATTCAGCAGGCCCATTTGGGATGCCTATGTCACTAGGGCCCGAGTGGCATGATCTTAGATTTAAGCTCTATACTTATTGCTTAGATTGTACCTACAAGTTGTTTGCACGTGTCTATGTCCGGAACCCGAGGCCCCAGAGTGACAACGAATCGGGATAACCGGGAGGAAGGCGTAGGTATGAGGATCACATGTTTTCACCAAGTGTTAATGCTTTGCTCGGTGCTCTATTAAAAGGAGTACCTTAATTGCCAGTAGATTCCCTTGAGGCCCGGCTGCCACCGGCTGGTTGGACAAAAGATGTTGTACAAGTTTCTCATTGCGAGCACGTATGACAATATATGGAAAACATGCCTACATGATTAATAATCTTGATGTTCTGTCTTAATGCTATTTCAATCCTATCAATTGCCCAACTGTAATTTGTTCACCCAACACTTGTTATTGGAGAGTTACCACTAGTGTAGATAGCTGGGAACCCCGGTCCATCTTTCATCATCATATACTCGTTCCTACATGTTATTGGAAGTAGTATCAACTATTTTTCGGTGCCATTGCCTCCGTGTTATCTTATTCGCTGCTACGTGTTACTGTTACTACTTGCTCTCATATTATTGCTACTTTCACATCACCCCTGTTACTAGTGCTTTTCCAAGTGCGATCTGAATTGACAACTCAGTTGTTAAGGCTTATAAGTATTCTTTACCTCCCCTTGTGTCGAATCAATAAATTTGGGTTTTACTTCCCTTGAAGACTGTTGCGATCCCCTATACTTGTGGGCTATCAAGACTATTTTCTGGCGCCATTGCCGGGGAGGCATAGCTCTACTCATAAGTTCACCTGGGGAGTACACTCTACCTCTCTCTCTGTTTTATTTTATTTTGTTTTGCTTAGTTTACTTTTGTCTAGTTTATTTGTGCTTAGTTTATTCCTGTCTAGTATTATTTTGCTTAGTTTACTTTTGTCTAGTTTGTTTTTGTCTTGTTTTATTTTCCCTTTATACCCAAAAATCCATAAAAATTTGAAAAAACGAAAAATTAAAAACTGTTGTTATGGGAGAACCCACAACCTATTTGGAGCTTATTGAATTATATAATAATTATAGAGAATCAAGAACGGGAAAAGTTATGAGTGCTGTGATAGAAAAATTGAATACAATTGCTAAAATCTTGCTAAACGCCATGATATAAACTGTTGCTCTCAACAGGATACTAAACATCTTAAATTTCAATGTGGCTTTAGTGAGGAAGTTTTAATTAAGAACTATAATTGGAATAGCTATATTCATTTTGGGTTCGAAGAAGTAGAACAATTTGTTTTGTTTATGGGAGCTTCTGAGATCGAATCCTTCATTGCTAAAAATTATGAAACTTGTGTTGTTTGTAAGGACCTTAAAGATTATGTCTCTTCTATTCTTAACTTTTGCATAGAAAGTTACAGTGATAATCCTTATATCATTGATTATAAAGAGAGACTCATTAATGCACAAGAATGCACTCACAATTCCCAGGAACCAGTGGAAGAAGAAATTGATGAGCCTGAAAGCTCATTGGATGAAAAAGAGGAGGAGATTGATGAACCTGAGAGCTCATTGGATGAAAAAGAGGAGGAGAGTGATGAACAAAAGGAGGAAGAATGGATTAGCTACCCATGCCAACCTTCTAATGAGAGTAACTCTTTATCTCTTACACTATTTGATTGTCCTCCATGCTTACCGAAGAAGGATGAATGTTATGTTCCTGTGGATTGTCTTGAAATATTCCCTATGAGTAAAACTTGCGAGAATAATTATGCTACTGTTATTCATGATAATCCATGCTATTTTGATAAATCTTATGATAATGCTTTGTTTGTGCCTGATGTCGAAATGCATGGTACTAAAGAGTTTTGTTTAGCAAATGTTTATGATAAATCTCTAGATGATGGTCCTATGTTACTTGATAATATTAATTGTACTACTAATGAAAATGGGATTGGAGAGGTCTTGACTTAATCTATGAGTCCCATATCTTTTGAGATTGATCAATCATCTTGTTATATTATTGATAAAAGTGGGTTTGAAAGTTTTAATCCAACTATTTTTGAACTTGATAAAAATTATGTGTTTGGAAATCATAAAAAGCATGCTGTATGTGATAGTTATGTTGTTGAGTTTGTTCATGAAGCTACTGAAAATTATTATGAGAGAGGAAAATATGGTTGTAGAAATTTGCATGGTACTAAAACACCTCTCTATATGCTGAAACTTTTGAAGTTACTCTTGTTTTACCTTCTTATGCTTGTCACTTTGTTATTCATTAATTTATTTGTGTATAAGATTCCTATGCATAGGAAGTGGGTTAGACTTAAATGTGTTTTGAACTTGCTTTTTTATGCTCTCCTTTGCTTCAACTCTTATTTCTTGCGAGTGCATCATTAAAAACTGTTGAGCCCATCTTAATGGCTATAAAGAAAGCACTTCTTGGGAGATAACCCATGTGTTTATTTTGCTACTTTTTGTTGTGTATTGGAAGTTTTTACTACTGTAGAAACCTCTCCTTATCTTCATTTTATTGCAATGTTGTGCCAAGTGAAGTCTCTAATAGAAGGTTGATGCTAGATTTGGATTTCTGCGCAGAAACAGATTTCTTGCTGTCACAAATTTGGGTATGATTATCTATAGGTAACTCAGAAAAATCTGCCAATTTACGTGAGTGATCCTCAGATATGTACGCAACTTTCATTAGTTTTGAGTTTTCTGATTTGAGCAACGGAAGTACCTCTTAAAAATTCGTCTTTCTCGGCTGTTCTGTTTTGACAGATTCTGTCTCTGTTTTTTGCATTGTCTCTTGTGGACTTTAAGTGAGGCTTTCTAGACGTGGAGAGCTGTAACTACTGTTTTATTGAGTTCTTGCAATGTGTCACTACAGGACCAAGGTGGATTAAAGTTTTTTTTGGGGGGACTAACCCCTCTAATGAAGTTTATGAGAAGTTTGGTGTGAAGGAAGTTTTCAAGGGTCAAGAGAGGAGGATGATATATGATCAAGAAGAGTGAAAAATCTAAGCTTGGGGATGCCCCGTGGTTCATCCCTGCATATTTCAAGAAGACTCAAGTGTCTAAGCTTGGGGATGCCCAAGGCATCCCCTTCTTCATCAACTTATCAGGTTTCTTCTATTGAAACTATATTTTTATTCGGTCACATCTTATGTTCTTTACTTGGAGCATCTGTGTGTTTTTATTTTTGTTTATGTTTGAATAAATTCGGATCCTAGCAATCCTTGTTTGGGAGACAGACACGCTCCACTTTTTCATATGAACACTCGTGTTCTTCGCTCTTACTTTTAATGTTCAATGACAAAAGTTGGAAGTTATTGCATTTATTGCTATTTGGTTGGAAAAAGAAAATGCCTCATATTGTCTTGGATAATTTGATACTTGGCAATTGTTTTGAGCTCTCAAGTAGATCATGATTAAGCTCTTGCATCATGTAGTTTAAACCTATTAGTGGAGAAATACCGTAGAGCTTGTTGAAATTGGTTTGCATGATTGGTCTCTCTAAGGTCTAGATATTTTACGGTAAAAGTGTTTGAGCAACAAGGAAGACAGTGTAGAGTTTTATAATGCTTGCAATATGTTCTTATGTAAGTTTTGCTGTACCGGTTCATACTTGTGTTTGCTTCAAACAACCTTGCTATCCAAAGACCTGTACTGAGAGGGAATGCTTCTCGTGCATCCAAAACCTTGAGCCAAAATCTATGCCATGTGTGTCCACCATACCTACCTACTATGTGGTATTTTCTGCCATTCCAAGTAAATACTTCATGTGCTACCTTTAAACAATTCAAAACTTTATTATCTCTTATTTGTGTCAATTTTTTATAGCTCATGAGGAAGTATGTGGTGTTTTATCTTTCAATCTTGTTGGGCAGCTTTCACCAATGGACTAGTGGCTTCATCCGCTTATCCAATAATTTTGCAAAAAGAGCTGGCGCGGGGTTCCCAGCCCCCAATTAATCAACCTTCACTAATAATTCTCTTCACATGTTTTGCCCTGATTCATCAGTAAGCAACTTAATTTTGCAAATAGACACTCCTTCATGGTATGTGAATGTTGGAAGGCACCCGAGGATTCGGTTAGCCATGGCTTGTGTAAGCAAAAGGTTGGGAGGAGTGTCAACCATAAATAAAACTAAAGTACATGTGTAAACAAAAGAGAAGAGGGATGATCTACCTTGCTGGTAGAGATAACGTCCTTCATGGGAGCCGCTCTTTGAAAGACTGTTTGATGAGGGGGTTAGAGTGCCCACTACCATTCGTTGACAACAACAAACACCTCTCAAAACTTTACTTTTATACTCTCTATATGATTTCAAAACTCAAAAAGCTCTAGCACATGATTTAATCCCTGCTTCCCTCTGCAAAGGGCCTTTCTTTTACTTTATGTTGAGTCAGTTCACCTACTTCCTTCCATCTTAGAAGCAAACACTTGTGTCAATTGTGCATTGATTCTTACATACTTGCTTATTTGCATTCATCATATTACTTTGTGTTGACAATTATCCATGAGATATGCATGTTGAAAGTTGAAAGCAATTGCTGAAACTTAAATCTTCCTCTGTGTTGCTTCAATGCTTTTACTTTGAATTTACTGCTTTATGAGTTAACTCTTATGCAAGACTTTTGATGCTTGTCTTGAAAGTACTATTCATGAAAAGTTTTGCTATATGTTATCTATTTGTTAGCAACTATAGATCATTGCCTTGAGTCACTGCATTCATCTCATATGCTTTATAATAGTATGATCAAGGTTATGTAAGTAGCATGTCACTACAGAAATTATCCTTTTTATCGTTTACCTACTCGAGGGCGAGCAGGAACTAAGCTTGGGGATGCTGATACGTCTCCAACGTACCTATAATTTCTGATGTTTCATGCTTGTTTTATGACAATACTTACATGTTTTGCTCGCACTTTATAATGTTTTTATGCATTTTCCGGAACTAACCTATTAATAAGATGCCGAAGTGCCGGTTCATGTTTTCGTTGTTTTTGGTTCCGGAAAGAGCTGTTCGGGCAATATTCTCGGAATCGGACGAAATCAACGCCTAGAACCTTATTTTTCCCGGAAGCTTCCAGAAAGTCAGAGAGGGACCAGAGGGGAGCCCTGGGGGCCCCACACGTGGTGGCGGCGTGGCCCGGGGGGGGCGCCCCCCTAGTGTGTGGGACCCCCATGGCCCTTCCGACTCCGCCTCTTCGCCTATTTAAGCCGTCCTGACCTAAATCTTCGATACCAATTGACGAAACTCCAGAAAGACTCCAGAGGCGCCGCCGTCATCGCGAAACTCCGTTTCGGGGGACAGAAGTCTCTGTTTCGGCACCCTGCCGGGACGGGGAAGTGCCCCGGAAGCCATCTCCATCAACGCCACCGCCTCCATCATGCTCCGTGAGTAGTTCCCCCATGGACTACGGGTTCTAGCTGTAGCTAGTTGGTACTCTCTCCCCCATGTACTTCAATACAATGATCTCGATGAGCTGCCTTACATGATTGAGATTCATCCGATGTAATCGGTGTTGTGTTTGTTGGGATCCGATGGATTGTTACATTATGATTAGTCTATCTATAAAGTTTGTGAAGTTATTGTTGCTTGCAATCTTGTTGTGTTTAATGCTTGTCACTAGGGCCCGAGTGGCATGATCTTAGATTTAAGCTCTATACTTATTGCTTAGATTGTACCTACAAGTTGTTTGCACGTGTCTATGTCCGGAACCCGAGGCCCCAGAGTGACAGCAACTGGGATAACTGGAGGGGAAGGCATAGGTATGAGGATCACATGTTTTCACCAAGTGTTAATGCTTTGCTCCGGTGCTCTATTAAAAGGAGTACCTTAATTGCCGATAGATTCCCTTGAGGCCCGTACGCCACCGGCTGGTTGGACAAAATATGTTGTACAAGTTTCTCATTGCGAGCACGTATGACTATATATGGAAAACATGCCTACATGATTAATAATCTTGATGTTACTGTCTTAATGCTATTTCAATCCTATCAATTGCCCAAGCTGTAATTTGTTCACCCAACACTTGTTATTGGAGAGTTACCACTAGTGTAGATAGTCGGGAACCCCGGTCCATCTTTCATCATCATATACTCGTTCCTACATGTCATTGGAAGTAGTATCAACTATTTTCCGGTGCCATTGCCTCCGTGTTACTATTCATCTGCTGCTCGTGTTCTTGTTACTACTGCTCTCATATTACTGCTACTTTCACATCACCCCTGTTACTAGTGCTTTTCCAGTGCGGCTGAATTGACAACTCGGTTGTTAAGGCTTATAAGTATTCTTTACCTCCCCTTGTGTCGAATCGGTAAATTTGGGTTTTACTTCCGATGTCTACGGGAGCTTCTATTCTTGTAGACGGTGTTGGGCCTCCAAGAGCGAGAGGTTTCTAGAACGGCGAACAAGTTTCCCTTAAGTGGATCACCCAAGGTTTATCGATCTCGGGGAGGAAGAGGTCAAAGATATCCCTCTCATGCAACCCTGCAACCACAAAGCAAGAAGTCTCTTGTGTCCCCAACACACCTAATAGGTGCACTAGTTCGGCGAAGAGATAGTGAAATACAGGTGGTATGAATAAGTAGTAGCAACGGCAACGGCACCAGAAAAGTGCTTTGCCCAGGACGGTAAACAAGCAGTAGTAATGCGATAAAACGAGTAAACAAGCAGCAATAGCAGTATTTAGGAACAAGGCCTAGGGATTAGACTTTCACTAGTGGACACTCTCAACATTGATCACATAACAGAATTGATAAATGCATACTCTACACTCTTGTTGGATGATGAACACATTGCGTAGGATTACACGAACCCTCAATGCCGGAGTTAACAAGCTCCACAATAATGCTCATATTTTAGTAACCTTTAGTGTAAGATAGATCAAAAGACTAAACCAAGTACTAGCATAGCATGCACCTCTGTCACCTTCATGCATATGTAGGAGGAATAGATCACATCAATATTATCATAGCAATAGTTAACTTCGCAATCTACAAGAGATCATGATCATAGCATAAACCAAGTACTAACACGGTGCACACACTGTCACCTTTGCACACGTGCAGGAGGAATAAAACTACTTTAATAACATTGCTAGAGTAGCACATAGATAAATTGTGATACAAAACATATTGCAATCATAAAGAGATATAAATAAGCACCTCACTATGCTATTCAACAGTGAATAAGTATTCTGTGAAATATAGCCTAAGAGACCCACACGGTGCACACACTGTCACCTTTACACTCGTGGGACAAGGAGTCTCCGGAGATCACATAAGTAAAACTCACTTGACTAGCATAATGACATCTAGATTACAAGCATCATCATATGAATCTCAATCATGTAAGGCAGCTCATGAGATTATTGTATTGAAGCACATAGGAGAGAGATGAACCACATAGCTACCGGTACAGCCCCGAGCCTCGATGGAGAACTACTCACTCCTCATGGGAGCAGCAGCGGTGATGAAGATGGCGGTGGAGATGGCAGCGGTGTCGATGGAGAAGCCTTCCGGGGGCACTTCCCCGCTCCGGCAGGGTGCCGGAACAGAGACTCCTGTCCCCCAGATCTTGGCTTCGTGATACGTCTCCAACGTATCGATAATTTCTTGTGTTCCATGCCACATTATTGATGTTATCTACATGTTTTATGCACACTTTATGTCATATTCGTGCATTTTCTGGAACTAACCTATTAACAAGATGCCGAAGTGCCGATTCTTGTTTTACTGCTGTTTTTGGTTTCAGAAATCCTAGTAAAGAAATATTCTCGGAATTGGACGAAATAAAAGCCCGGGGGCCTATTTTCTCACGAAGCTTCCAGAAGTCCGAAGACGAAACGAAGTGGGGCCACAGGGGAGCCAAACCCTAGGGCGGCGCGGCCCCCCCTTGGCCGCGCCGCCCTGTCATCTGGGGCCCTCGTGTCCCCTCTCGACTTGCCCTTCCGCCTACTTAAAGCCTCCGTGACGAAACTTCCAGTACCGAGAGCCACGATACGGAAAACATTATCGAGACGCCGTCGCCGCCGATCCCATCTCGGGGGATCCTGGAGATCGCCTCCGGCACCCTGCCGGAGAGGGGAATCATCTCCCGGAGGACTCTACACCGCCATGGTCGCCTCCGGAGTGATGAGTGAGTAGTCTACCCCTGGACTATGGGTCCATAGCAGTAGCTAGATGGTTGTCTTCTCCCCATTGTGCTATCATTGTCGGATCTTGTGAGCTGCCTATCATGATCAAGATCATCTATATGTAATTCTATATGTTGCGTTTGTTGGGATCCGATGAATAGAGAATACTTGTTATGTTGATTATCAAAGTTATGCTTATGTGTTATTTATGATCTTGCATGCTCTCCGTTACTAGTAGATGCTCTGGCCAAGTAGATGCTTTTAACTCCAAGAGGGAGTACTTATGCTCGATAGTGGGTTCATGCCTGCATTGACACCGGGACGAGTGACGAAAGTTCTAAGGTTGTGTTGTGCTCGTTGCCACTAGGGATAAAACATTAGTGCTATGTTCAAGGATGTAGTCACTAGTTACATTACGCACCATACTTAATGCAATTGTCTGTTGCTTTGCAACTTAATACCTGGAGGGGTTCGGATGATAACCTGAAGGTGGACTTTTTAGGCATAGATGCGGTTGGATGGCGGTCTATGTACTTTGTCGTAATGCCCAATTAAATCTCACTATACTCATCATGATATGTATGTGCATTGTCATGCTCTCTTTATTTGTCAATTGCCCAACTCGTAATTTGTTCACCCAACATGCTCGTTCGTCTTATGGGAGAGACACCTCTAGTGAACTGTGGACCCCGGTCCAATTCTCTTTACTTGAAATACAATCTACTGCAATACTTGTTTTTACTGTTTTCTCTGCAAACAATCATCTTCCACACAATACGGTTAATCCTTTGTTACGAGCAAGCCGGTGAGATTGACAACCTCACTATTTCGTTGGGGCAAAGTACTTTGGTTGTGTTGTGCAGGTTCCACGTTGGCGCCGGAATCTCCGGTGTTGCGCCGCACTACATCCCGCCGCCATCAACCTTCAACGTGCTTCTTGGCTCCTCCTGGTTCGATAAACCTTGGTTTCTTTCACGAGGGAAAACTTGCTGCTTGTGCTCATCATACCTTCCTCTTGGGGTTGCCCAACGAACGTGTGAAATACACGCCATCAAGCATATTTTCTGGCGCCGTTGCCGGGGAACTGAAGAGAAGCTAAACCGCAAAGATTTCTAACTCCCACGTCAACTACGCACCAGCATATTTTCTGGCGCCGTTGCCGGGGAGATCAAGACACGCTGCAAGGGGAGTCTCCACTTCTCAATCTCTTTACTTTGTTTTTGTCTTGCTTAGTTTTATTTACTACTTTGTTTGCTGCACTAAATCAAAATACAAAAAAAAATTAGTTGCTAGTTTTACTTTATTTGCTATCTTGTTTGCTATATCGAAAACACAAAAAAATTAGTTTACTTGCATTTACTTTATCTAGTTTGCTTTATTTACTATTGCTAAAATGGCCAACGCTGAAAATACTAAGTTGTGTGACTTCACAACCACAAATAATAATGATTTCTTATGCACACCTATTGCTCCACCTGCTACTACAGCAGAATTCTTTGAAATTAAACCCGCTTTACTTGAATCTTGTTATGAAAGATCAATTTTCTGGAATTAGTTCCGATGATGCTGCTGCCCATCTTAATAATTTTGTTGAACTATGCGAAATGCAAAAATATAAAGATGTAGATGGTGATATTATTAAACTAAAATTGTTCCCTTTCTCATTAAGAGGAAGAGCTAAAGATTGGCTGCTATCTCCGCCTAAGAATAGTATTGATTCATGGACTAAATGCAAGGATGCTTTTATTGGTAGATATTATCCCCCTGCTAAAATTATATCTTTGAGGAGTAGCATAATGAATTTTAAACAATTAGATACTGAACATGTTGCTCAAGCTTGGGAAAGAATGAAATCTCTGGTTAAAAATTGCCCAACCCATGGACTGACTACTTGGATGATCATCCAAACCTTCTATGCGGGACTAAATTTTTCTTCGCGGAATTTATTGGATTCAGCTGCTGGAGGTACCTTTATGTCCATCACTCTTGGTGAAGCAACAAAGCTTCTTGATAATATGATGGTTAATTACTCTGAATGGCACACGGAAAGAGCTCCACAAGGTAAGAAGGTAAATTCTATTGAAGAATCCTCTTCCTTGAATGATAAGGTTGATGCTATTATGTCTATGCTTGCGAATGATAGGACTAATGTTGATCCTAATAATGTTCCATTAGCTTCATTGGTTGCACAAGAAGAACATGTTGATGTAAACTTCATTAAAAATAATAATTTCAACAACAATGCTTATCGGAACAATTCTAGTAATAACTATAGGCCATATCCTTACAATAATGGTAACGGTTATGCTAATTCTTATGGGAATTCTTACAACAATAATAGGAATACACCCCTGGACTTGAGGCCATGCTTAAAGAATTTATTAGTACACAAACTGCCTTTAACAAATCTGTTGAGGAAAAGCTCAATAAAATTGATATTCTTGTTTCTAGAGTTGATAGTCTTGCCTCCGATGTTGATCTTTTGAAATCGAAAGTTATGCCTAATAGGGATATTGAAAATAAAATTGTTACTACAGCAAATGCCATCCAAGTTAGAATTAATGAGAATATAAGATTAATGGCTGAACTAGCGTGCTAGGTGGGATAGAGAAGAAAATGAAAAACTAGCTAAAGAGAAGAATATAGCTAAAGTTTGGACTATTACCACCACTAGTAATGCTAATGCTACACATGTTGCTGCACCTCCTACTCATACTAATAAAAGAATTGGTGTTAGCAATGTTTCCACTTCTAATGCAAAGCGCGAAAACTGCTGAAATTGCTAAAGCTGCTGAAACTGCCTATGATAAAGTCTGCTGAAATTTTTTCCAACATTGGGGATGATGATCCCATTGCTTTAGATTATAATGGTTTGAATTATGATGATTGCCACATCTCTGAAGTTATAAAGTTCTTGCAAAAACTTGCTAAAAGTCCTAATGCTAGTGCTATAAATTTGGCTTTCACGCATCATATTACAAATGCTCTCATAAAAGCTAGAGAAGAGAAACTAGAGCGCGAAGCCTCTATTCCTAAAAAGCTAGAAGATGGTTGGGAGCCCATCATTAAGATGAAGGTTAAAGATTTTGATTGTAATGCTTTATGTGATCTTGGTGCAAGTATTTACGTTATGCCGAAGAAAATTTATAATATGCTTGACTTGCCACCGCTGAAAAATTGTTATTTGGATGTTAATCTTGCTGATCATGCTACAAAGAAACCTTTGGGTAAAGTTGATAATGTTCGCATTACCGTTAACAATAATCTTGTTCCCGTTGATTTTGTTGTCTTGGATATTGAATGCAATGCATCTTGTCCAATTATATTGGGAAGACCTTTTCTTCGAACTGTTGGTGCTATTATTGATATGAGGGAAGGTAATATAAAATATCAATTTCCTCTCAAGAAAGGTATGGAACACTTCCCTAGAAAGAGAATAAAGGTACCTTATGATTCTATTATTAGAACAAATTATGATGTTGATGCTTCATCTCTCGATGTTACTTGATACACACTTTCTGCGCCTAGCTGAAAGGCGTTAAAGAAAGCGCTTATGGGAGACAACCCATGTTTTTACCTACAGTACTTTGTTTTTACTTTGTGTCTTGGAAGTTGTTTACTACTGTAGCAACCTCTTCTTATCTTAGTTTTGAGTTTTGTTGTGCCAAGTTAAGCCGTTGATAGAAAAGTAAGTACTAGATTTGGATTACTGCGCAGTTCCAGATTTCTTTGCTGTCACGAATCTGGGTCCACCTCCCTGTAGGTAGCTCAGAAAATTACGCCAATTTACGAGCATGATCCTCAGATATGTACGCAACTTTCATTCAATTTGAGCATTTTCGTTTGAGCAAGTCTGGTGCCATTTTAAAATTCGTCAATACGAACTGTTCTATTTTGACAGATTCTGCCTTTTATTTCGCATTGCCTCTTTCGCTATGTTGGATGAATTTCTTTGATCCACTAATGTCCAGTAGCATTATGCAATGTCCAGAAGTGTTAAGAATGATTGTGTCACCTCTGAATATGTCAATTTATATTGTGCACTAACCCTCTAATGAGTTGTTTCGAGTTTGGTGTGGAGGAAGTTTTCAAGGATCAAGAGAGGAGTATGATGCAACATGATCAAGGAGAGTGAAAGCTCTAAGCTTGGGGATGCACCCGGTGGTTCACCCCTGCATATATCAAGAAGACTCAAGCGTCTAAGCTTGGGGATGCCCAAGGCATCCCCTTCTTCATCGACAAATTATCGAGTTCCTCCCCGAAACTATATTTTTATTCGGCCACATCTTATGTGCTTTTTCTTGGAGCGTCGGTTTGTTTTTGTTTTTGTTTTGTTTGAATAAAATGGATCCTAGCATTCACTTTATGGGAGAGATACACGCTCCGCTGTATCATATGGACAAATATGTCCTTGGTTTCTACTCATAGTATTCATGGCGAAGTTTCTCCTTCGTTAAATTGTTATATGGTTGGAATTGGAAAATGATACATGTAGTAATTGCTATAAATGTCTTGGGTAATGTGATACTTGGAAATTGTTGTGCTCATGTTTAAGCTCTTGCATCATATGCTTTGCACCCATTAATGAAGAAATACATAGAGCATGCTAGAATTTGGTTTGCATATTTGGTTTCTCTAAGGTCTAGATAATTTCTAGTTTTGAGTTTGAACAACAAGGAAGACGGTGTAGAGTCTTATAATGCTTTCAATATGTCTTTTATGTGAGTTTTGCTGCACCGGTTCATCCTTGTGTTTGTTTCAAATAACCTTGCTAGCCTAAACCTTGTATCGAGAGGGAATACTTCTCATGCATCCAAAATACTTGAGCCAACCACTATGCCATTTGTGTCCACCATACCTACCTACTACATGGTATTTTCCCGCCATTCCAAAGTAAATTGCTTGAGTGCTACCTTTAAAATTCCATCATTCACCTTTGCAATATATAGCTCATGGGACAAATAGCTTAAAAACTATTGTGGTATTGAATATGTAATTATGCACTTTATCTCTTATTAAGTTGCTTGTTGTGCGATAACCATGTTTACTGGGGAACGCCATCAACTCATTGTTGAATTTCATGTGAGTTGCTATGCATTTTTATTGATACTGAAGTAAGGGCGATCTACACTGAGTTGAATGGTTTGAGCATGCATATTGTGAGAGAAGAACATTGGGCCGCTAACTAAAGCCATGATTCATGGTGGAAGTTTCAGTTTTGGACAAATATCCTCAAATCTCTAATGAGAAAAGAATTAATTGTTGTCAAATGCTTAAAGCATTAAAAGAGGAGTCCATTATCTCGTTGTCTATGTTGTCCCGGTATGGATGTCTAAGTTGAGAATAATCAAAAGCGAGAAATCCAAATGCGAGCTTTCTCCTTAGACCTTTGTACGAGCGGCATAGAGGTACCCCTTTGTGAAACTTGGTTAAAGCATATGTATTGCGGTGATAATCCGGGTAGTCCAAGCTAATTAGGACAAGGTGCGGGCACTATTGGTACACTATGCATGAGGCTTGCAACTTATAAGATATAATTTACATGATGCATATGCTTTATTACTACCGTTGACAAAATTGTTTCATGTTTTCAAAATCAAAGCTCTAGCACAAATATAGCAATCGATGCTTTTCCTCTATGAGGACCATTCTTTTACTTTCAATGTTGAGTCAGTTCACCTATTTCTCTCCACCTCAAGAAGCAAACACTTGTGTGAACTGTGCATTGATTCCTACATACTTGATTATTGCACTTATTATATTACTCTATGTTGACAATATCCATGAGATATATATGTTACAAGTTGAAAGCAACCGCTGAAACTTAATCTTCTTTTGTGTTGCTTCAATACCTTTACTTTGAATTATTGCTTTATGAGTTAACTCTTATGCAAGACTTATTGATGCTTGTCTTGAAGTGCTATTCATGAAAAGTCTTTGCTTTATGATTCACTTGTTTACTCATGTCATACACATTGTTTTGATCGCTGCATTCTCTACATATGCTTTACAAATAGTATGATCAAGTTTATGATGGCATGTCACTCCAGAAATTATCTTTGTTATCGTTTTACCTGCTCGGGACGAGCGGAACTAAGCTTGGGGATGCTGATACGTCTCCAACGTATCGATAATTTCTTGTGTTCCATGCCACATTATTGATGTTATCTACATGTTTTATGCACACTTTATGTCATATTCGTGCATTTTACGGAACTAACCTATTAACAAGATGCCGAAGTGCCGAGTTGTTGTTTTCTGCTGTTTTTGGTTTCAGAAATCCTAGTAAAGAAATATTCTCGGAATTGGACGAAATAAAAGCCCAGAGGCCTATTTTCTCACGAAGCTTCCAGAAGTCCGAAGACGAAACGAAGTGGGGCCACAGGGGAGCCAAACCCTAGGGCGGCGCGGCCCCCCTTGGCCACGCCGCCCTGTCATCTGGGGCCCCTGTGCCCCCTCTCGACTTGCCCTTCCGCCTACTTAAAGCCTCCGTGACGAAACTTCCGGTACCGAGAGCCACGATACGGAAAACATTGCCGAGACGCCGTCGCCGCCGATCCCATCTCGGGGGATCCGGAGATCGCCTCCGGCACCCTGCCGGAGAGGGGAATCATCTCCCGGAGGACTCTACACCGCCATGGTCGCCTCACGGAGTGATGAGTGAGTAGTCTACCCCTGGACTATGGGTCCATAGCAGTAGCTAGATGGTTGTCTTCTCCCCATTGTGCTATCATTGTCGGATCTTGTGAGCTGCCTATCATGATCAAGATCATCTATATGTAATTCTATATGTTGCGTTTGTTGGGATCCGATGAATAGAGAATACTTGTTATGTTGATTATCAAAGTTATGCTTATGTGTTATTTATGATCTTGCATGCTCTCCGTTACTAGTAGATGCTCGGCCAAGTAGATGCTTTTAACTCCAAGAGGGAGTACTTATGCTCGATAGT
>NC_061508.1:103345249-103373934 GCF_022539505.1 Lolium rigidum | reverse complement strand
TTATTGGAGAAGAGAATACAAAAAGAGAAGTTTTTTTTACTGTGAGAAAGAGAAGATTGCCTTCTCTTAGCTAAGAGATGATCTCTTATTAATACGAGAAGACTATTTCCCACTGTACCGTATGTCTTCCTTTAACAATGCAATTTTCTACTTAACTTTAATTAATACGTATTAATTTTTTTTTGACCGGGACTACGGCGGGCTTACGCCAGCCTGAACAAATATATTAAACCGCGCCCAAGGCAGAACGGGATCCATTACAAGTTTTTAGAGGACAGAGAGAGCTAAAGAGGGGTGATGATCAAGGAGGGTCGTACCCATTACACCAAGAATCTAGAAGAGAAGAGGAGGAAGCCGTAGTACAACGATGAGCCCAAAGGCGAACATCTTCAATACATATGCGGACCACCATGTCGAGACTCTCGTCCATGGAGTTGAAGACAAGGGTATTTCTCCTCTTCCAAACATTCCAGGCGATGGCGGTGAAGACGGTGGACTCCTCAAAGGAGCGGCAGCGTTGTGACCAAAAATCTTCAAAGCTTGATGGGAAGGAGCTGAGCTGTGGAAAGAACCCGCTGCAAACTTCGCGCGCCCGGGGGCATTGGAGAAGCAAGTGGTCGGTATCTTCAGTTTGAGTGCAGGAGAGGTAGGCGGTAGAGGTCGCAAGCAGATGCCGAAAACGTCTCTCATTGGTGGGAAGCCGATGGCGTTTAGCAAGCCAACAGAAGATTTTGCACTTCAGCGGAGCCGCATTCTTCCAAACCTTATCTGCCAAGACGTCCACCTGCAGATGCTGAAAAGTTTTTGCATAGAAACACTTGGTCGAGAGCGCGTTGTTAGAGAGGTGACTCACACGTTTATCCGGAACATTCGAGAGCAGAGCCACGGAGATGCATTCAATGGATAATGCAAGGAGCTCAGATGCGGCAACACTGGATAGACGCGACCCCAAGTTAGCCCGGATGCTGGAGGCTAAGGTGAAGGAGACACAAGCATTCTTTCTGATAGAGTGGGAGAAAAGGGCTGGGAAGCGCTCTGAGAGGGGGATATCACCAAGCCAGTGGTCAGACCAGAAAGACATGGTGGAACCATCCCCAATAGAGACTTTGGAGATGGAGCGAAAGGAGTCGAGGCCAGCAATAATATCCTTCCAGATGGGCGTGTCAATTAATACGTATTAATTGCTAGGATGATAATAAAAGACAATAGATTGTATGACTTATATCTATTGCCTTCTCTAGATGATGTGAAAGATGAAGATAAGTGGTGTCTTCTTGCTCTTATATTCTGTGATCTGTGTATAACCTACTCATGGTTCTTTTGGAAAAAGAAATGGGCCAGCTCTAAAGAAACGGGTTCGGCCTCACCGTGCATGTTCTAAAGAAAAAACCATCTACTCATGAAAATGTTCTGCCGTAAGAAAATCTATGGATTCCCATGACAACCTGAGTTCTTTGAAGCGTGCATGTGTTTGGGAAGTTTGGACTCCTGCCAAAATTAAGTTTTTTGCTTGAATTGCAATTTAAAATAGTATTTGAATGACAGATCAACTTGAGAAGAGAGATTGATTTAATCGTGGCCTTCCACTTTGCGAAAGAACCAGTCAGCGTGCACTTCGTTGTTCATTTTCGATTCACCACTCGACTTTGAGTGCTCATCAAAGATTGATTTAGGCTATACTCTCTTGATCTTTTAACAATGGGCAATAAAATCCCTCCATATTTGGTGGGTCGATCTGACCACATCCTCAATCCCCAATCGTAAGGCCATTGCCTCCCTCACCTTCTCACATCACGAAGTTTGGAACAAACTAAATGCTTGGGTATTTTCCAATAAAGATGTGACACCATAGGTATTTGGTAACCTTCGAAAAGATCAAGTAGAAGCAAAGTTGTGGGTATCCATAGGTGCGGGAGCGTTGGAGTGAAATCATGCTCGATCGAGGAGCAATCCGGTTGTAATCTTAACTAATCTGGGTACTCCACAATAAAGATGTGATGCCATTCATAATCTTCGAAAAGATCAGTTCCTTTTTGAATTAGTCACTTTTCTTGTTAAAACATCTTCTCGATTAATTGATGAACCAAAACTTTTAGAGTAACGTTGTTTCAAAAATCAATGTCACCAATGCGCCCATGAATAGACATAGTAATCATCAGACGACCAATCAAAAGACTAATTTAAAGAGAAACTGATCTCGAGAAAATAAATAAACTAGAGACAAAATGCGGTTACCGACGAGGAGAAAAAGGTTGAGACGCGACACACCGCTCAAGGAGGGGGTGTGGAAGAAACATCGTTAATATCTAGCCTCTTTTGGCATCGATCCTACTTTTTTCAGAGAAATATCTCGATCGTTGCATTGGCACCGTCGTCGCTTACCGATACCGACTGCTTGGATTCCGCCTTTGTGACTTCGCTATCGTACGGGGCCAGCTGCAATAACCACCGTATCCAGAGAAAAGTGATCGCAAGTTGGCAGTGGATTTTCTTTCTTGATTTGGCACCTTCTCTCGGCGAGATTCTAACATTGCTGGATGGATCGGGTCGATCTCTTGATGAAACAAGAAACTCACTCCAAAAATAATTACAGGACGCGTCATTCAAACTGTACAAGTTGAGCGGTGACGTCAAGTTCCCTCTGCCTTTGCCCTAAATTAACAGTCCACGATGGTTACAAGAGAAACACTATATACAATATCCCACTATTTGTTAAATGAAAATGCCCATATGCATGGCAGTCCATGCTCATATAAACGCGAGCTTATATGCGTCTGCTAAAAAATGGAAAAATAGAAGAAAAAAAAATGACGATGAATATGAGAATGTTTTCTAAGTTCTAACCGCATAAACCATTTTCGCAGAGAAATGACACGTGTGGTGTTATGTGAATAAAATGCAAAGAATTTGTGCTCTTTAGAGTACCTACATTTGTTCTTCACAACATTTAGATTTTTTTTTGCACAAACCACTAAATGTGTCTTTTCTTGGAGAAGTGCAAGAGTTAGAACACATGTTCATTCTACAAAATTTTCATTTTTTTTCATTTTTTTCTATTTATTTATATTTTACAATTTAGTCGGAAGCAAATGAGCTTGGGAGCAAAAAGGCCATGCCCTTTCTTAAATTTATTTTTAGTTACTAATGTTTGTGTGTGTCTAAATGCAGGCGATGGTTACAACGTAGAAGTAAATAAAGTGACTAAGAGACGATATATATATTACAGTGATTTTTTGGTCTCCTTACATAATAAAAACATAGTAATTATTGCTTGCATGCCTATAAGTATAAAATGACATAACTTAATTTGTGAACATGTGATAAGGGACCATATACGGAACAATAGTGTAAGCGATTGTGGGTACGTCTAGTTTTAGTTATAATCGAGTTTACCTTATCAAATAGTTGGTTATCTAAAGGAATGTATTACTTCCTCCGGTCAATTAAAAGGGATCGGAGGTGGTAACATTTTTTTCTTGCGATGAGGTGGCCACCATAAGAAAATTGTACTAGATTTGGGTAAAAAAAGTATTGACATGCCAAAAAATTACAAATCCCAAAACGACCATTTTTTTTACCATGAACAGAAAATAGGTGAGGTGAATTTTCATCACCATCCAATAATACCTTGTGCTAAGGGAAGACAATCATATCTCTCATTTCTCTTCTTAGCAAGAACGATTATTCCCATGTTTCTTCACTAGGAGAAGCTATATCACCTCATTGTTTATTTTACATGTATATCACCTTATTGTAAGTGCCCAAAAGTAAATCCCATCTTTTAAAAGGATAATTTAGCACAAAAGTACCACCCATTGTGCATTATTAACATTTGATTTTTTTTTTGAGATAAACGATCCTTCTTTATTCAAACAGCAGTGCACTTAGGTACAAAGAAAGGATCAGGAGAAGAACCTAGCCAAACATGGCGGCCAGGTTGTAAAGCAACAGAGGACCTAGCAAAATTATGAGCTTCAACATTGTTATTCCTCCGTTCATGGACAACCTTCGATTCAATGAACTGGTGCTGCCGATCGCAAATCTCCTTCAAAACCGAGCTATAAGAAGCCAAACTGCCCTGCTCCAAAGCTTGCAAGATTACTAGACAGTCAGTAGTCACCTGAATTTTCCTAACACCAAGATCCTGGGCCAAGGCAAGTCCCTCAGAACAAGCAAAAGCTTCAAGAGTCACAGGATCATTGATACCATCGAAGACACGAGCAGAATCACCCAAATAAACACCATTTTCATCCCTACAAATAGCTCCAGCTGCACCAGCGATTGAGGACTTCGAAATCGCAGCATCAACACTAACTTTGCACATACCTGTAGGTGGAGGAACCCAGGCATGAATATGGCTGGAACGACGAGGCAAAGAACACTTATCATTCTGAACATCAGCCACCATCCTGAGATCAGCAAGGAAAGAATTGACAAAACCAAAGATGGATAAAAGACTCTGAAAAATTTGCTCATGAATAGCTTTTCTTCTTGCAGTCCAGATCGCCCACAAAGTTACTGTTGCCCTCACAAAATCTTCATGCGACAGCGTCTCCAGCAAGAAGAACAGCCATTGCTTTGCATTCCCACAGTTGTTAGACAGTAGATTATTAACATTTGATGATCCTTGAGACGTAGTTGTTGGGCCCAACATCTTTGCGCCTACGTGGCCACGCGCTGGGGCGTTCTTGGGCCTGTTGATTATTAATGGCAGGCCAAGGTCTGGCAGATTGATCATACAAGCCTACTCTTGGGGCTGATATGACTACGGAGCCCACCTGGCTCCACACGGCCATTGTTATGAAACGGCCCAGGTTAATGGGCCATCCTCCGTGGAAAGAGACAGGAAAAAACTACGCAAAGTGACAAGTTTAGCGTTCGTCTGCAAGGTCAGCTCGCTTCGTGAGTCTCGAGTCTTGACTGCTTCTTCATCCGCCAAGAAGGGAGAATCGCCGGAGCCGAACGCCAGGAGCGAGTTCTCCGACCGCCGCCAGCAGGCGGTACGTGAGTAAGGTCCTCATCTCCATCTTATTCTTCACTTCTTATCCCCAATTCTTCCTACTGGATGTGAAACATACATGAACTTCCAGAGGTCAGATCCAACCGGACTCTCATCTCTTGGTAGGCAAATCTTGGTAAGAAATCGATAGATTGATGTATATCACCGTCCCCTTGTATAATTATAGATAATTGATCTGTAATTTTTGCGATTCCACCATGTCCGTCCCCTTGTATGCGCCAGTAGAATAAACAACCATGTAGTTTTGTTGTAAAGAACCATGATCTGGTAGATTTTTTGGCGTCCTGTGATACTACACGATCCCAAGGTTCACACCCGTTGATGTGGCGACTTGTGTAGGTAGTTGAAGAGATCAAGTGACACTTTGGATTTTATCTGTGCAGGAAGGTTTGTGCTATCGGTTATTGCTCTTTGCCAATATTACCATGGAGGGGCTGAGTTGGAGAAGGGTGTGTGTCTTGGTCCTCTGCATCATACCGTTCTTCCGCTCGGCTGCGGGTATCCGCTTTGTTATTGATAGGGAGGAGTGTTTCTCGCATAACGTGGATTACGAGGGGGATACTCTCCATGTATCCTTCGTGGTGATCAAGGCTGATACTCCGTGGCATTATAGCGAGGACGGGGTGGACCTCGTGGTAAGGACTTGATCCCCTTTTCATATATGTATTATCTCACAAGAATAAGAATTGTGCAATGAGCATGTACAGTAGTATACTAGCTTGAAGTGCTGCTATATTGCCCCCTCTGATTTTGCATTTTTATTTGTGTGATGCAAAGTCTGCATTTACTGTCACAAAAAATGTAGCAGCATATCAAAGACTATACTAAGAATATGATATATTGGTATTTTAAAGTATTCAACTAATGTTTTTTAATTTAAATACATATATTTGTAGTGCTGAGATCCCATAAGTTGTCGATTTTTGTTTATATTGACTAATTGTTAACAGCCATTATCAAAACTGGATAATTCCCCAAGCGTTGCTGCTGAAATTGTAGCTTTTATAAAACTATACTGAACAACAAACTTGGTTGAAAGGGAATTGTAGTCATCGCCCCGATAACACAAATTTAAAGTTCCATCGAATAGTTGTAAATCAGTATGTATTATTTCAGAAGTAAGATACACATTAATGTTGGTACAGAGTGAGAAGGGCGCCATTAGAACACTAACAACATTGGAAATTGTCCGAGGTGCTTAATGTAGTGCTCTTGGCATACATCAGTCTTCAATTTACATGAATAGAAGATTGGCCACTGTCGTGTGATAAATGCATAGTATAAGATCTTTAAAATATATGATAATCACCCCACGGAAACATTGGATACCAATACTTGCCAATATGTACCGTCAATGCCATTATTACCATAGACAAACAAAATGAACGGAACATGAACTGACCTTCATACTGTGACCGTGATAGTTTTATTCGAGAGAAGGGCTTCTTCTAGGAATATACATCCCAAGTAGAAATATACTAAAACTAGGGCTGGTAGCTTAGACAGGAAAAACGGGCCACATGTACGAAGGAAAATGCGAGAGAAAGCGAGACTGTAGGCTGTGACCGCCTGGCGAGATTACGCACGGAAAAGGCAGGAAATTATGACATGAGAGGCATCTATTTAGGTATAGAAATTGTGTTTTGCTGGTAACTATCTTAACTTTATTGGTAATTTGGTATGTGGTCTGCACTGAGATTTGTTTACTTCTCGGTGCGCTTGCTTTCTTTTGCTAGGATCTTTTACTTCTCCAGCTACTGCTATTTTACCTGGAATTCTGTTCCTGCCGTGGTAGTTTTATTCGAGTGTAGAGGAACACTTTGAACCTGATTTAATAGTTTTTCTTGAAACACTTCGTGATTTTTGTGAGCGTCTTCCTATATAAGGATGCTTTCTGGAAAAATGAAATGCCTTGCTATGACATTTCCTCCTTGTTTGCCTATTTATGCAACTACATCAATCTTCTTATGGTCATTAATTCATTAGGTATTTGTAAAACTTAGCTCGACTGTGAAGTGAACTAGACCGCATTGCACATTTCATTATCGATGTACTCGTGAAGTTATTGTATGCCATACAGTTAAGTTTTTGCTCAATCTTGACTAATGACAGGTTAAAGATTCTAGTGGAGCTCAAGTCCGGGATTCTCGTGACAAGACTAGTGATAAGTTTGATTTCATAGTTCAGAAGAGAGGTGTCCACCGCTTCTGCTTCACCAATAAATCCCCATACCATGAAACCATAGACTTTGACGTGCATGTTGGCCACTATTCATATTTCGAACAACATGCCAAAGATGGTAAGAACTTCTGAAGCTTTCCTAATATAATTTATGTGAATCAAAACATATCATCATCCTTGTCTTTCGTGGACTTGATGCAGAACATTTTGCACCTTTGTTCGAACAAATTGCAAAGTTGGATGAAGCACTTTACAACATTCAGTTCGAGCAGCACTGGCTAGAGGCCCAAACCGACCGGCAAGCAATTTGTAAGTCTCTCCTCATCTGTCTAGAAATACACTCTGGTGATTTTGCTGACATTACGAGCATTTACTGCCTGTGGCATATACAGCTTGTTAAGGATGCATCATGCAAAGCACTAAATGTTTACTTGAGTGATATGATAGTCTTTGGTGGTTCTTGTTTGTCTATGGCAAGGTTAACTTACACTAGCAATATACAAGGTGGACTATAGTACGAAAGAAATTTAGGATTGCTGGTGTTTGCCATCATATAATTCAAAATCTTTGTGTTAAGTTAGGTTCCATCACATCACCAGCTAACGGTTCATTTCCTGCTGTGTTGTGCTGCAGTGAACGAGAACATGAGCAGGAGGGCCATCCACAAGGCGCTCTTCGAGTCAGCCGCGCTTATTGCGGCCAGCGTCATCCAGGTCTACCTGCTGCGCCGACTCTTTGAGCGCAAGCTGGGGTCATCTAGGGTCTGATGCCCCGTTAGAAAAGGCGCTTCATCGACATCCCTGCTAAACTGTAATACTGAACAGCCTGCCGTTACCTGTTTGTGGATTCCTGTTACATATATAATCCCTTTCGACTCCATATATAGATGAGTTCTCTGAAAATTACACTGAACAGTTCCATGTACTAGTGTCATCCATTTTCCTAAATACTTTCAGTTTTTTTTATCACCAGTTTTTTCTGATAAAAGACGAAGCGCAGGCCTTCCGGCATCTGCGGATGCACAGAACGTTAATAATAATATTAATAGAAAGTTGCCTCACAGCCACTGATGCTACGGGTAGAAGATTCCTGGTCTTGCAGTAGCCAGGCAATGTCCTGGAAATCTAGGCGTAAGAGCATCTCCAGCCGCGTCCCCCAAACCGCGCCGGATCGAGCGTTTGGGGGACGTGTTTCGTTCGTGCCGCGTTTGGGGGACGTCGCTCCCCAGCCGCGTCCCTCAAACGCCGCCCCAAACATTTAAAATAATTTTTCTAGCATTTTTATTTCAATTTCCACAAACTAATACATAATTTGGAACGTGGTTTACACGAAAACACAGTTTGGAACATGGTTTTCCACAAACTAATACATAGTTTGAACCATGGTGGACACAAATATAAAATATTGCAAAGAAACTAAACCTAACTAGGCCGTGCATCGAAGGTTTCGTGTGTTCGCTGCTAAGAAAGAACACTCGAGGGCACACCCGATCACCTAAGCTGGAAAATCCAGCGGGAGGATGGTGCCCTTGTTGGTTCTACCGATGAGGCGAACAGGCAGAAACCTCCGTGCACGTATTCGCTGCGAAGAAACAACACTCATTCGGTCGTCCTCCTCGTCGGTGCTCGTCGTCGTCCCTGTCGACGTGGTAGTCCCGGAGGCGGCGCCTCTCGTCGAAGACCTTGACGCTCATGTCCCTGTTGCCGAAGTAGGAGAACACGAGGATGAAGCCGGCTTGGAGGCTGTGGTGGCGCGCGAACTTCTCCCAGCCGATGTTGAAGTACATCTTGCCGCGCGCGTCGTAGATCGCCTTGACGATCCACCGGCGGTAGCCGCACGAATGCTCCCGCAGATGCATCGTGCGCGGGCGTACGCCGCCGACGTACTCGGCGAAGGAGTCCGGCAGCCTCCGGATGCCGCGCGGGTCGCCCTTGAGGACGTGGACGAACTCGAACGGGACGTCCGGCTCCACGTCCATCTCCGACGATGATGAAGGCGGCGGCGTGGAAGGCGACGGCGAGCGTTCAGCTGCGCCGCGGCCACGACCACGACCACGACCACGACCACGGCCGCGGCCGCGAGGTCCGCCTCCGCCTCTACCAGACATAGCGTCGAGTCTTGTTGAGAGATGGTGGCGGCTAGGGTTTGGGAGAGAGGCGCTAGGGTTTGTGTGTGAGAGGGACGATGAGAGGCGCCCCTTTTTATAGGCCGGAGGGAGGCGGAGGAGCGGTGGCGCTCATTAACGCCGGCACGCAGAGCTAGGCGCGACGGGACGCGTCGGCTGCGCCTCTGCGGGAAGCTGCACCGTCGGCTGCGCGCCAATAACTTCCGTCGCGAGGTAGGCGACGGTTAGGTTTAAATTAATTGTGCCGCTGACGGGTCGGCCCCGCGCCTCCTCGCCTCGCTTTTCGTTGTGTCCGGCGTCCCCGGTGCGTCCCCTGTGGGACGGGGACGGGCTCGGGGCGCCGGACACCGAATGGGGGCGCGCCGGACGAAAAAGGGCTTTGGGGGACGCGGCTGGAACGCTTTTTTTGTCCGGCGCGCCCCAAATCGCTTTGGGGGACGGTTTGGGGGACGCGACTGGAGATGCTCTAAGAGCATCTCCACTCGTCCCCCCGGCGAGCCTTTTTTTCCATCCGGACGGCGTAATTCGGCCCAGTCGCGCCCCCGGTTCCTCGTTTTCGTCCGGATTTGGGCCTAAATTCATCCGGCGATCCCACGCCATCCCCGGCCCCCCGGGGAGCGCTCGGGGACTCCGGACGAAACGAAAGCGCGGGAAATACCGAGGAAACTTCCCGCGCGTCCGGTGGCCCCAACTTGTCGGCGAGAGAAATCGATCGTCGTCCTCATCGCATCGTCTTCCGCGCGCCGTAAAAGCCTGCCGCCGGTCCGCATTCGCCGGCCACGCGGCGAGTTAATGTCGTCGTCTTCCGCGCACGCATCATCTTTCGCGCGCAGTAAAGGCTGCCGCCGGTCAGCTCGCCGCGGACGCGTCGCATTCCACGCGGCATTAATCCCCCGCGCCAGCCGCGCCTATATACGCTGCTCCGCTCGCCGCAAGGCGTACCCCGTGCTCCACTCTCCCTCCACTCTCCCTCTACTCTCCCGATGGCGTTCTACGACAACGACGGCGCAGCCAACAACGGCTTCCCCCGCCGGTCGCTCCACGCGTGGGAGGGGCACCTCCTCCACCAGGCGGGGTACCCCTGCCCGCCGGACACGAGGCCTCCAGGCGGCGGGTGGCGGCTCAGTGCTGGCGGCGTACCAATCCCGCCGCCGCCTCGGGGCCACGCCCTCGACGTCGCCATCGAGGAGGCGCAGATGACCATGACGGACGAGGAGCGCGCCGAGCCGCGCCACCACCCCGACAACTACACGGCGTGGAACTCCTACTTCCTCCAGTGGTGGGAGCGGGAGCTCGCCTCATACGACGGCCCGCCGCCTCCGCCTCCGCGCAACAACGCCGCGGGCCGCCGACGTTGGTGGAGCGCGCCGGATAGGACGGCCGGCGAACGTCCTCGAGCACATCGAGGGCGGCAACTACCCGGTGCTCACGATGCCCCCTGCATCGAGGGCATCGGCGAGCCGCCGCCGGGAAACGTCCGGCGGCCACGGCGCATGGCTGCCAGCTCGTCGTCTTCGGATCGGCGCCGAGGTCATCCTTGGCGCCGGTGAAGAAGGAGGCGACGTCGCCTTCGACGCCGGCGCGCGTGAAGAAGGAGCCGGCGTCTCCGCCGCCGACCGAAGGGCGCAGCAGCGGCGCCCTCGTCATCCGCGACCAGCCTTCCGCGCCGCGAGCGGCCGGAAGAAGACGAAGAAAGAGGCCGCCGCAAACCAGCTCGCCGAGGAGGAGGCGAAGCGCGCGGAGGACGCCGCGATGGCGGAGGCGATCGCCGGGTCGCCGAAGGACATGGAGGAGGAGAAGCGCGCGGACGACGCCGCATCGGGACTGGTCCAGGCGCGGACCGGGAGCGCGAGGGAGGCGGAGCAGCCGGCGGCGGCTGCTGGACCTGGCCGCCGCACGCCAACTCGCCGCCCGCGCCGCTCCAACCGCCGACGACGATGTCGCGCCCTACCGCCGTCCTGCGACACCTCCATCTGGCGTCGCTGTCCCCTTCGTCGACCTCGAGTCCTCCGACGACGAATGGTACAAGCCATCCCCGGGGTGGGGAGACGCCGGCCAGGGCAGCAGCAGCCAGGCCGCGCAGCCGAAGGTCAAGGACGACGGCTCCGACGACGACGGCTCCGACGACGACGGCGGCGACTACACGGTGTTCTACCGCCATTTCGGCATGTAGAGCCCCGTGTTTTAAAATTAGCATTTGAATTCCCCTAGCCGAATTCGAAATATAGTCGAATTCGGCCTCTATGTATGAACTCCGCCCGTTATACAATAAATATCATTAAATTTAGTCTATATTCACCCGTTTTTAGCCGTAGTGTGTCAAGTTTCCGTTTTTCAAATTCGCATCGTCGACTTCGCCTGGGCACGCGGCTGGGAAACTACTCCTCCCCACGCCAAATCTTCCTCCAATCCGGACGAAAATTTCGCCGGATTTAGACGTGGGGAGCGCCAACGAGTGGGGATGCTCTAAATCGCGTGGCTTCCCTTTGTGAAGAATGAGTCGGAGGTTGGATGGGTCTCGCTGTCGCAGTGGACGCAAGAGGAAGACGAATTGAAGAGGAATCGCCGCCCACCAGAGCTGTCGCTCCCTTAAACGAAAGTACGAATGGATGGTACCACCTGTGTTATATTGTGATCCAAATTCATATACTAAAGGGAGGCTAACTTCTGACGAGCGGAGCGAGGCCCGTCGCCGGAGGCTTGGGCCGAGATTTACCGCAGCTGGACTACACCACGAGATTTGCTTTGTGGCAAGTGAAGATGAGGGCGATTCTCGCCCAATCTTCAGATCTGGATGAAGCGATCGATGCTTTCGGCGAGAAAGCGAAGGATACCTGGACCGATGCGGAGAAGCGGAAAGACCGTAAGGCTTTATCGTTGATTCAACTCCATCTGTCCAATAATATTCTGCGGAAGTGCTGCGGGAGAAAACCACCGCCGAGTTATGGGTCAAACTAGAGGAGATCTCGTTTGTCCAAGGATCTCACGGGCAGATTGCACGTGAAGATGAAGCTGTTCTCGCATAAGTTACAAGAGGGAGGTTCGGTAATGAATCACCTATCTTCCTGGAAAGAGATTGTTTCGATTTGCGGTCTATAGAAGTTAAGTATGAGGATGAGGATTTAGGTCTTCTTCTTTTATGCTCGCTGCCTAATTCTTTCAGTAATTTTCGTGACACCATATTATTGAGCCGCGACAAACTAACTCTCGCGGAAGTTTATGATGCTCTCCAACAAAAGGAGAAAATGAAATCTATGGTGCGGGCTGAAAGTTCATCCTCCAAGGCGGAGGCGTTAGAGGTCCGTGGCGGGCCCGAGCAGCGAGATAACTACTACCACAACAACGGAGATAAGAGCAAGGGCGACGAGAGGTCGCTCAAAGTCCAAAGGACATGACAAGTTCTGCAGGTATTTTAAGAAATCTAACCACAATATTGATGATTGTTGGAAACTGTAGAACAAGGAGAAAAGGAACGGAACTTACCAACCGAAAAATAATGATGGTAATGGTAAGGCTGCCATTGTCACCGGTAAGGGTGAGGCTGTTGTTGTTGCTGGTAGTGATAGTTCTGATGGAGATTGCTTAGCTGTTTTGGCTGCATGTGTTTCACGTGATGATGAATGGATTCTTGATACTGCATGTTCATTTCATATTTGTCGTAACAAAGATTGGTTCAGTTCTTATGAGTCCGTGCGAGTGGAGAATTTGTGCGTGTGGGGAATGACAACCGAGTGCAGCATTGTTGGTATTGGTTCTGTTCGAGATCAAGACCCATGATGGGATGACACGCACGTTGACAGGAGTGAAACACATACCCTCCATGGCGAGGAATTTGATCTCTTTGAGTACCCTTGATTGTGACGGGTACAAGTACAAAGGTGGGAACAAACTTTTGAAGGTATCATCAGGTTCTCTCATTATGATGATTGGTCATCAGGTATCATCAGGTTCTCTCATTATTATGAATTCTGCGAAATTATATGTCCTTAGAGGTAGCACTTTGCCTGGTATTGCTGCTGCTGTTAGTTCTGATGAAACTAGTAAGACTAACCTTTGGCATAAGCGTCTTGGACATATGAGTGAGCTTGGCATGGCGGAATTGGCAAAGAGAGCTAATTGATGGCTGCGATTTAGGAAATCTTGAGTTACGTGAGCACCTTGCATCTTTGGTAAACATAAAAGAGTAAAATTTAATGCTTCCGTTCATACCACCAAAGGCATTTTAGATTATGTACACGCTGATGTTTGGGGTCCAGTCCCGTAGAACTTCTAATGGTGGTGCTAATTACATGCTTACAATTATTGATGATTACTCAAGAAAAGTGTGGCCATATTTCCTGAAACATAAATCTGATGTTTTTAATGCTTTTAAGAAGTGGAAAGTTATGGTAGAAACCCAAACTGAAAAGAAGGTTAAGATACTCCGTATCGACAAAGGTATGGAATTTTGTTCAAATGAATTTGATGAGTTTTGCAGGCAATGATGGGATGGTAAGACATCATACCATTCCGTACACCCCTCAACGAGAATGGCGTGGCTGAACGCATGAACAGGGACCATTATTTCGAGGGCTCGCTGCATGTTGTCTAATGCAAAGATGCATAGAGGTTTTTGGGCTGAAGCAGCCTCCACCGCATGTTATCTCATCAACAGGTCACCTTCTGTTCCACTTGATAAGAAAACTCCAATTGAGGTATGGTCTGGTTCGCCTGCTGATTATTCAGATTTGAGAGTTTTCGGTTGCACTGCCTACGCTCATGTTGATAATGGAAAGTTGGAGCCAAGGGCTGTTAAGTGCATTTTCCTTGGTTATGGTTCAGGAGTTAAGGCATATAGATTATGGAATCCTGAAACTAAGAAAATTGTGTTGAGCAGGAATGTCGTTTTTAATGAGGCGGTTATGTTTAATGATAATCCGTCTACTGATATTTCTGATGCTATTGATTCTCCTGATGTTTCGATGATGAGCAGCACGAGAATTGGCGTGCAGGTGGAGCACGCAAAGGAGAATGAAAATGTGTTTCCTGAAACCAACAATGATGATAATGATGTTCCACCTTCACCACCTTTTGTTCAGCGACAAGGACGGTCTATTGCTGCTGACCGCCCTAAGAGAAATATTACACCTCCTAACCGATTAATTCAAGAATGTGATATTGTTGTTTATGCTTTGAGTTGTGCTGAACAGGTGGAGCATGATATTGAACCAGCTACATATATCGAAGCCATTGCTTCGGTTGATAAAGAGAGTGGGTAGGTGCGATGCAAGAAGAGATGCAATCGCTTGAGAAGAATGGCACATGGGATGTTGTGCACTTGCCTAAACAAAAGAAGGCTGTCCGCTGCAAGTGGATATTCAAAAGAAAGGAAGGTTTGTCTCCTAATGAGCCTCCACGGTTTAAGGCAAGGTTAGTAGCAAAAGGTTTCAGTCAAATTCCAGGTGTTGATTATAATGATGTATTCTCCCCGGTTGTGAAGCATAGTTCTATTCGTGCTTTCTTTGGTATTGTTGCTATGCATGATCTTGAGCTTGAGCAGCTAGATGTAAAGACCTTTTCTGCATGGTGAGTTGGAGGAGGATATATATATGGACCAACTCTGAAGGTTATGTTGTGCACTGGTAAGGAGGATCTTGTTTGCAAATTAAAGAGGTCCCTTTATGGTCCGAAACAGATCGCCACGACAGTGGTATAAAAGGTTTGATTCATTTATGCTTACACATGGTTTTGAGAGATCTCGGTATGATAGTTGTGTGTATATCAAGTTTGTTAATGGATCACCTATTTATTTGCTGCTATATGTTGATGATATGTTGATTGCTGCCAAGAGCATGAAAGAGATCACTACTTTAAAGAATCAATTAAGTAGTGAGTTTGAGATGAAGGATCTTGGTCCTGCTAAGAAAATACTAGGCATGGAAATCAAAAGGGACAGAAAGTCTAGTTTGTTGTTTCTTAGTCGGGAAAAGTACATTGAGAAAGTTCTTCATCGTTTTAATATGCATGATGCAAAGTCGAGTTACTACTCCTATTGCTTCTCATTTCAAGTTGTCAGCTTTGCAATGTCCTAGCTCTAAAGATGATATTGAGTACATGTCTCGAGTTCCCTATTCTAGTGCTCGTTGGTTCCTTGATGTATGCCATGGTTTGTTCACGTCCCGATCTATCATATGCTATGAGTTTGGTCGGTCGATACATGGCTAATCCCGGTAAAGAACATTGGAAAGCTGTTCGGTGGATTTTCAGGTACCTTCGCGGCACATCAAAAGCTTGCTTGAGGTTTGGCAGGATTGGTGAGGGGCTCGCCGGATATGTGGATTCAGATTATGTCGGCGATTTGGATAAGAGAAGGTCCCTCACGAGGTTATGTGTTTACTTGTTGGTGGATGTGCTGTTAGCTGGAAGGCTACTTTGCGGGATGCTTGTTGCACAATCTACTACGAGGCTGAGTACATGGCTATTGCTTGAGGCAGGTAAAGAGGTCTGTTTGGTCTGAAAGGTTTATATGCTTGAGCTTTGTGGAGATAATTCTTGCATTAAGTTGTTCAGTGGCAGTCAAAGTGCTATTTATCTTACTAAAGATCAGATGTTCCATGAGAGGACAAAGCACATTGATATTAAGTACCACGCAATCAGAGATGTGGTTGCAAAAGGTAAAGTGAAGGTATGCAAGATTAGTACTCATGATAATCCTGCTGATATGATGACTAAGCCTGTCCCTGTGTCCAAGTTTGAGCTTTGCTCAAGCTTGGTTGGTATAACTGTTTAGCCCAAGTGGCTATTGGCGCCAGCAAGTGTTTTCTTTGTTGATTCAGGTGATTGTTGAAGTTCATGCTACAAGGAATTTGTCTCAAGGTGGAGTTTGTTATATTGTGATCCAAATTCATATACTAAAGGGAGGCTAACTTCTGACGAGCGGAGCGAGGCCCACCGTCTATTTATATTCCCTGTAAGCCGCCGCTAGGGTTTTTCATCGCATCATTGTACACCCACGGCGTTTGTAAACACCACCGAAATAGTGAAGTTTTGCTGGCTGGCGCCCGTGGTTTTTCCCTTGTGTGTTGCAAGGGTTTTCCACGTTAAAATCTCGTGTCCCCTGCAGTGTTTTACTTTTCGTTCTTCGTTTATTGTGCATCTCGATTATAACAACCTGCGCCACTAATTGAGCTGAGCACCCAACCAACAGAGACGCTAGCTGAGATCAGTTCCAGGTCGATCCCAAGATGCCAACTGCGGAAACAGAGATTTCTCCCGTGATATCTCTCAGGTCCGCAGTGATTTCACTCTCGATCTCTTCAGATCACCAGAACCTGAAACCATCGTGAAAAAGGAATTACTAAAAGAGAAGCTGAAATCGTGTGCGCCAGTCTCTTGGTCATCGCCGTCGCAGGTGTACCTAGGTCCAAGATTTAGAGGATAGATGTTAAGGAGATTTGACATTTGTGTATTCAGCGAAATGCTGCTTAACTGTGCTCCTAGCATGAGCACTGATTTGGTGTGAAAGCAATGGTGAATGGCCCTCCCCGGCCGTGTAAATGCGGTGCCGCTGTTGGGTGCGTGTGTGAGCATCTAGAGCTGCCAGATGCACGCAATGAATTCTGGAAAACGGCAGCAGCAGCGGCAGATGGGGCGTAGTATACCAGTAGCAGCACGTACACATGCAAGGTACGTGTACACACACAGATGTAGTAACTGGCTGTATTTAGTAGTCTTCTAGAGCTAGGCCAGCACATGGAGTGCTCAGCTTCAGTACGTCTGCCCAGGCCGTCTAATGAATGGAGCACGTACGTAACTCAGGACAACCTGCACGTACAGCTCTAAATGCTTTGGCCAGACCAAGACGAGCCAGCGAACCATCGATCGGTGTCGATGACATTCTCGGCCGTAGTGCAGTACAAGACGGACACGCGCGCACAGCTAGCTAAATAGTACGGATAATTTTCATTCTAAATTTACAGCGGTATACATTCATTTTTATACATTTAGAACGTTTTTAGATACTTGTATGCCTTTTTTCCTGTCTTTTAGGTTTTGCTCCGGTGGATGATGCACGAGGAAAACGTGAACTGGGCCTATTTCTGCCTTTCCTTTGGTTCCTAAAAATATTATGCTACACTCTCGGCCTAGGAGCATCTCCAGCCGCGTCCTCCAAAGCGTCCCCAAAGGGATTTGGGGTGCGCCAGACCAAAAAACCGTTCCAGCCGCGTCCCCCAAAGCTCATTTTTGTCCGGCGCCCCCCGATACGGTGTCCGGCGCCCCGAGCCCGTCCCCGTCCCACAGGGGACGCTCCGGCACGCCGGACACAACGAAAAGCGAGGCGGGGACTGGCGGGGCCGACCCGTCGCGCGGCACGGTTAATTTTAACCTAATCGTCGCCTACCTCGCGACGGAAGTTATTCGCGCGCAGTGACACACGGCGGTATCTTTGCCTTAATGGCGACGGAGGGGCAGGCGAGATGTCTCGTCGGTGCTGCGCAGCCTCCACGCATCGCCGGCGTTCGCACGCCACCGCCCGTTCCCGCGCTTTCTTCCCGCCTCTTCTCGCCTGTTCCCGCGCTTTCTTCCCGACGCCGGCGTCTATAAAAGGTCTCCCGGCTCAATGGTAGCCACCACACCCCGCCGGCAACAAACACAGCCCTCGTCGCTCCACCGCCGTCTCCTCCACCACCAGTGGCAATGGCGAACCGCCCCGGCGCTGGCCACTTCCCTCCATGTCTCCTCCACTTGCAGTCCCGGAAACGCAGGTCGACACCGACCCCGCGGCCCGGGAAGAGCGGTGACGTGCACACCGTCAGCAGCGGCGGGAGGCAATGGAGCAGCAGGCCCGCCAGCAGCGGGAGGCGGCGCAGGCGGCGGATCTAACGACGTTCTGCGCCCATGGCCCCGCTGCTGGCGAGGCCGCGGCGGCAGCAGCGTGGCACGAGCAGCAGTGCGACACCGTTGCGGCGTCTGACGCCTCGAAGGGACAAGAGGCGTGATGGTGCCGGTACCGGGAGGAGATGGAGCAGCGGTGGGTTGACGAGCGCCGGCGCCAGCGCGTTGAGCGGGATGCGCTGTACCGAGAACGGCGTGAGTCAATCAAGCGCCGGCGGCGGGAGTCGATCGAGCGCCAGCAGCAGCTGGCGGCGGAGGAGCGTCGGCAGCGGGAGGCGGCGCTGGCGGCGATCTGGGGGAGGCGGGCGGACCAGTTGGCGGCGGAGGCCGACGTGTTGGCGGCGGCGATGATGGAGGCGCCAACAGATGTGGAGGACGATGCGCCAATGGAGGAGGAGGAGGCCGAGGCGGAGGAGACCGAGGTGGAGGACGACGACGACGACAACGACGAGTTCGAGTGGTCCGACGACGACGGGCCGCACCCGGACGAGACGGCCGATCAGCAACGCGCGCTCGTCGAGTCCTTCGAGTCGGAGAAGAAGCTCCAGGACGACGCCCGTGCCCGCGAAGAGGCGCAGATTCTACGCGTCGTCGAGCTCTCCCTCCAGGCGGCGCAGCAGGGGAGGGCGGAGGAGGACGTGCAGCGGGAACGGAGCCGTCGGGCCACCGCCGAACGCAAGGAGAAGAGGCGCGCGCAGGAGGAGCTGCGGCTTAGGGGAGGCGACGACGGGGCAGGGCCGTCGAACGCACCGCCGGGCGGTCAGTAGGCTAGGTTTAGATGAAAGCTAGTCGTTTTCATTCAAACTTTGTAATATATAATCAAAATTGAATGAAAACCTTTATTTTCGTGCACCAATATTCATTTGGGGGCGGCGTTTGGGGGACGCGGCTGGGGAGCGACGTCCCCCAAACGCGGCACGAACAAAACACGTCCCCCAAACGCTCAATCCGGCGCGTTTTGGGGGATGCTTTGGGGGACACGGCTGGAGATGCTCTAACATTTATATACCCCCATTATGCACAAACTCGGCTGTAGAGGTAAACTAAGGTGTTTGGTTATGTGCAAACCTAGAACATAGTTACCTTGTTTGAAAATGATAATGTTACCACCACCAATGTACCCATTACAAAAGCACAAACAATACAGAGAACGATAAGCACACTTAGGTTGATATGAGCATAATTACTAAACAAGTTAACACATGTCTAACAATCTGAGGTTTACACCAACACCCTTTGGTCGAAAGCTAGCATGTTCCAACACATACAAGCAACTAGAACATCAAGGTCCAACCCCTGATCAAAAGCCATATAAAAGTATTATCACCATCAGTTCAAAATATCTAACTACTATTAAATATATAAACAACATGTAGACAAACACATATATGAAACATGAGCGGCCGTGGCCTAGCCATTTTCTGGTGGTGGAGTTTTTTTTTTTTTTGACAAACATAGTACAAAAGCAGACGCTCACATACACACATATACACTCGCGGTGGAGTTGATCACCTTGTAGATGGTCATCTTCCACCCCAACACCATTTGGCCACCATAATAGGTCACCCGAACCCACCTGTCGGAGAAGCCACAACTAGAAAAAAAGCTATAGATGAACGATTTACCCGTGGTGCACCGAATTTTTGGTGCACTGCTGCTATTACCCATGGTGCACCCAAAAAAAAGTGTGGTCCACTAGTATGCCCTTACCCATGACCAACCAAATAAGCCCATGCGCCACGGGAAACTTGGGAAATGGGTGCCTGGTGCGCGCCCACATAGTAGTGGCACACACAAATATGATGGGATACGTCTAACCTAATACCCTTGGTGTACCATATTTCTGTGTGCGTACTTGTGGTCTCGCGATCTTTGTTTATGCATACAAAATTTGTTTTCTATACGTGTTCCCCAACACGCCCCACCTCCCCCATCCATTGTCGGCACATCGCCAGTCATGACCAGCGAGAACGCCGCCACAAGTTTTGGGAGGCAGCTCGGAAGCAACGACAACAAGCTACAAAACGACACGGGGCCAACATGCCCAATGCCCAAACCTATAGCTAAACCTCCCGATCCATCCTCCAACCGACCGGCAGCGCCGCCAGAGAGAAAGAAGACGAGGGGCGGTGTTGGATCTGGTGAGTCGACTCTCAACAAGGCAGTGGGAGGAGACGAGGTTAAAATCCGTGACCAGGAAGCCCATAGTGAACTTCAAAATGATCTTGTTGACCATATTGTGGAATCTCGTAGGAAACCACTAGTCCTCTCCGTTCATTTTATTTGAAGCCCTTCAAATGTGTGAACTACTGATGAAAAATATTTATATTTGATTGCCAAAACTATGTTGTCAAAATTATTTTTGTAAGCTATCTGGCTATGCGAAGTATTTTATTTGTGTGCCAATGGCCGACCGAAGTAGCTGAAATAGGAAAGAGAAAATAAAAAAGCGAACCCCGAAAAAATGGGCGTGCCTCTTATGGGTCGTGCCGTTGGGTGCAATGTATCAGATAGCTTTCTCGCCTGTCCATATGGACCAAAACCGACAGCCGTTTT
This sequence comes from Lolium rigidum, assembly GCF_022539505.1. NCBI lineage: Eukaryota > Viridiplantae > Streptophyta > Magnoliopsida > Poales > Poaceae > Lolium > Lolium rigidum. The sequence goes on along the minus strand of NC_061508.1, from coordinate 103,353,178 downwards.
GGGTTGGCTCGTTGAAGTTGCCGTTATCTACTTGCGCTAGCGCCGAATGAAGTCTTTGGAGTTTGGACCTGATCCGGGCGCATTCGGTAGCGGCTACGTACGGGTAGGAGCGCGATCGGTCTGAAACTCTCAACCGTTCTAGCGGAATGGCTCCCGAAGCCATGACGCAGTACGAGAGGCCAGCGCGATGCGGCACGGCACGGCGAACGCCGGAGTGGCCGGCACACCTGTCTCGTGCGTCAGTGCGTGGTACCGGCCGTCACCCGAACCGGCACACCCACCCATACATTCAAGGCAGATTCGACGGAGTTCCCAACGGACCACTCGCCGTGCTGCACCTTCAATGTTGGCATGCTCTTGTGTTCCCCGGCTCCTCACCAGCAGCCGATAAATCATCCATGCTTTTTCTTTGGCAAACAATCATTCCTTGCTGGTAGGAGCATCCCCACTCGTCTTCCCGACGAGGCTCCCGAGCGACGTTTTTTCCATCCGGACGGCGAAATTCGGCCAGTCGCGCCCCCGGTTTCTCGTTTTCGTCCGGATTTGACCATTAATCCATCCGGCGAGCCCAAGCCAACCCCGGTCCCCCGGGGATCTATCGGGGAGTCCGGACGAGTGAAAAGCGGGGAAGGGCCCGATCTGTCGGCGACTCGACACACGAACCCCACCGCCACCTCGCTCACAATCTCCCCCACCCCTCGTATCTCTCTCGCCGCCGACACCACCCCGCCGGCTTGTTGCCCAGATTCCGCCGTCCCTCCTTCCCCACCTGCCTATATTCCGCCGTCTTTCGACGACGGCCTATCTGGCTGCTCCTCCGCCGGCCTGTTTTCCGACGACGGCCTACTCCTCGTCGTTCGCGGCTCGGGTTGCATCGACCACGCCCGGCAGGTGTTCGTCCATTTGCCTCGCCGGCCATGGACTCGAACGAAGATGAGGAGAAGGTGTTCGTCGAGCTTATGCGAGAAGAGATGGCAGCCGCCGCCCAAGACGAGGAGCACATGATGATCCTCGGTTGCTTGTCAAGCATGTACGCCGGGGTGACAACTGGTCGACGTGGTGGGTCGGCACCAGGTCGCCGGATGTGCAAGCCGAGACAACGAATGGAGGGCTACTGCATGTTGTACGCCGACTACTTCGCCGACAATCCATTGCACAGTGAGACTGTTTTCAGCGTCGTTTCAAGATGAGCGAAAGCTATTTCGCAAATTGTGTCTCGCCATCCGAGACTTTGACCCCTTCTTCGGATGCAAGGCCGATTGCACTCGGCTTGGTTGGATTTTCGTCACCTGCGAAGTGCACAAGTGGCTATGAGGATGCTGGCGTATGGAGCTCCCGGTGATGGTGCAGATGACTATCTTCGGATGGCGGAGTCCACCGCCATTGATTGTTTCTACCGGTTCCGCAGGGCCGTCATAGCAGTGTTCGGGGACTTTTACTTGAGAGCACCCACCGTTGAAGACACTCAGAGGATCCTTGCAACAAATGAAGCTAGGGGTTTTCCAGGGATGCTTGGAAGCATTGACTGCATGCATTGGAAATGGAAGAACTGTCCGTTTGCGTGGCAGGGAATGTACAAGGGTCACAAAAACGGCTGCACTGTGATACTTGAAGCAGTGGCTACCCACGATCTCTGGATTTGACACTATTTCTTTGGTATGACTGGATCCAACAATGACATCAACGTCCTAAACTACTCCCCGATCTTTTCCAAGCTTGTTGAGGGTCATGCTCCCCCGGTGAACTATGTGATCAATGGTCGGCACTACAACAAAGGATACTACCCTGCAGACGGTGTCTATCCAAAGTGGGCAACATTTGTGAAGACTATCTCGAAACCTAGCACCCCCAAACTTTGCGAGTTTGTCAAGAAACAAGAAGCTTGCCGAAAAGACGTCGAGCGTGCATTTGGTGTCCTCCAACAGAGATTTGCTGTCGTCCGGTTCCCCGCTATGACTTGGTCCAAAGATCAGATGTGGTAGGTGATGAATCGTTGTGTGTGCTTACACAATATGATTATTGAAAATGAGCGAAAACATCCGGTTCCTCTGGCTGAGCAAGAAGCACCATATGAGAGAGAGGGTCCTCTTGCACAGCCTAATCACCAGGTGCCGACATCATGGGCCGCTTTCATTGCTATGCGCCAGGAGATTCGAGACTCTACAATGCATCAACAGCTGCAAGATGATCTGGTGGAGCACATATGGACGCTCCGAGGCAACGCCAACACCGACGCCAACTAGTCTGTCTTAATTTGTTTCAAAACTTGTGAAATTGTGTGCTTCATTTGTTTCAGCACTTGTTAAACATTGTACTGATTATCGCCGAATTTGTTTCAACAATTTTCTGACTCTTGTTCGCCGAACTTGTTAAATATTATGTCGAATTTGTTTGAAATATGTCAAATGGTCGAGGTTGGGTGTTTCCTGCCGGGGGGACGGCTGGAATTTCGGCGCTCCCCAGGCCAAATTTTTCTCCAATCCGGACGAAAATTTCGCCGGATTTGGGCGTAGGGAGCGTCAACGAGTGGAGATGCTCTAAGAGCATCCCAGCCTTCGATGCTCCGGGAAAATCCGGATTTAACAAACGTCGGATTGGATGTAAAAATGGCGTGGGGGGCAACATTTTTCCAGCCGCACCCCCGGCTTTCGCCCATTAGCGGCGGTAGATTCAAAATATCTTCCCGCTAAACAAAAAAAATAGCCAATGTCCAGCGATCGGACCAGCCACATTCCGGCGATCGAAATTAGACGAGTAGAGGCTCATCGGCGGTCCCGTCCCGAGCAACGGCGTCTGGCGCGGCATCGGGCGATGCATCGGCGTCTGGCGTGGCGTCTGGCGCAGCATCGACGTCTGCAATTTTCGAAGCGACGGGAGTAGACGTCGAAGCGGAGGATGAAGGAGCCGACGATGGCCGGAGGATGTCTTGGCGATGGGTGTCGTACCAAGCCCGCGTCTCCTCGTCCATGTTGGCGTCGTTGCCGCCGATCAGGAACGCCAGGTCGGTGTTCATCTTCTTCTTCGCCGCTGTTTCCTTGGGCAAGGCAATCCGGACGCCCTGGTTGGCGAGCATCGCCTTCCACCGCACGGTGTGCTGTTCGTCCCTCCCGGCGGCTGATAACCCACAAGTATAGGGGATCGCAACAGTCTTCGAGGGAAGTGATACGTCTCCGACGTATCGATAATTTCTTATGTTCTATGCCATATTATTGATGATACCTACATGTTTTATGCACACTTTATGTCATATTCGTGCATTTTCTGGAACTAACCTATTAACAAGATGCCGAAGTGCCAGTCCCTGTTTTCTGCTGTTTTTGGTTTCAGAAATCCTAGTAACGAAATATTCTCGGAATCGGACGAAATCAAGACCCGGGTTCCTATTTTCACCCGAAGCATCCGAACACCCGGAAGGACCAGAGGGGGCACTCGGGCCCCTGCACCATAGGCCGGCGCGGCCCAGGCCCTGGCCGCGCCGCCATATGGTGTGGCCACCCCTTCGACCCTCCTGCGCCGCCTCTTCGCCTATATAAAGCCTCCGTCGCGAAAACCCTGATACGAAAAACCACGATACGGAAAACCTTCCAGAGCCGCCGCCATCGCGAAGTGATGGCGTGTATTTCACACGTTCGTTGGGCAACCCCAAGAGGAAGGTATGATGAGCACAGCAGCAAGTTTTCCCTCAGAAAGAAACCAAGGTTTATCGAACCAGGAGGAGCCAAGAAGCACGTTGAAGGTTGATGGCGGCGGGATGTAGTGCGGCGCAACACCGGAGATTCCGGCGCCAACGTGGAACCCGCACAACACAACCAAAGTACTTTGCCCCAACGAAACAGTGAGGTTGTCAATCTCACCGGCTTGCCGTAACAAAGGATTAACCGTATTGTGTGGAAGATGATTGTTTGCGAGAGAAAACAGTAAAAACAAGTATTGCGATAGATTGTATTTCGAGTAAAGAGAATTGGACCGGGGTCCACGGTTCACTAGAGGTGTCTCTCCCATAAGACGAACAGACATGTTGGGTGAACAAATTACGGTTGGGCAATTGACAAATAAAGAGAGCATGACAATGCACATACATATCATGATGAGTATAGTGAGATTTAATTGGGCATTACGACAAAGTACATAGACCGCCATCCAACCGCATCTATGCCTAAAAAGTCCACCTTCGAGGTTATCATCCGAACTCCCTCCAGTATTAAGTTGCAAAGCAACGGACAATTGCATTAAGTATGGTGCGTAATGTAACTAGTGACTACATCCTTGAACATAGCACTAATGTTTTATCCCTAGTGGTAACAAGCACAACACAACCTTAGAACTTTCGTCACCTTGTCCCGTGTGTCAATGCGAGCATGAACCCACTATCGAGCATAAGTACTCCCTCTTGGAGTTAAAAGCATCTACTTGGCCGAGCATCTACTAGTAACGGAGAGCATGCAAGATCATAAATAACACATAAGCATAACTTTGATAATCAACATAACAAGTATTCTCTATTCATCGGATCCCAACAAACGCAACATATAGAATTACATATAGATGATCTTGATCATGATAGGCAGCTCACAAGATCCGACAATGATAGCACAATGGGGAGAAGACAACCATCTAGCTACTGCTATGGACCCATAGTCCGGGGGTAGACTACTCACTCATCACTCCGGAGGCGACCATGGCGGTGTAGAGTCCTCCGGGAGATGATTCCCCTCTCCCGGCGAGGTGCCGGAGGCGATCTCCGAGGATCCCCCGAGATGGGATCGGCGGCGACGGCGTCTCGCAATGTTTTCCGTATCGTGGCTCTCGGTACTCGGAAGTTTCGTCACGGAGGCTTTAAGTAGGCGGAAGGGCAAGTCGAGAGGGGGCACAGGGGCCCCGGATGACGAGGCGGCACGGCCAAGGGGGGCCGCGCCGCCCTAGGGTTTGGCTCCCCGTGGCCCCACTTCGTTTCGTCTTCGGACTTCCGGAAGCTTCGTGAGAAAATAGGCCTCCGGGCTTTTATTTCGTCCAATTCCGAGAATATTTCTTTACTAGGATTTCGAAACCAAAAACAGCATAGAACAAAGAATCGGCACTTCGGCATCTTGTTAATAGGTTAGTTCCGAGAAAATGCACGAATATGACATAAAGTGTGCATAAAACATGTAGATAACATCAATAATGTGGCATGGAACACAAGAAATTATCGATACGTTGGAGACGTATCAGCATCCCTAAGCTTAGTTCTGCTCGTCCCGAGCAGGTAAAACGATAACAAAGATAATTTCCGGAGTGACATGCCATCATAAACTTGATCATACTATTTGTAAAGCATATGTAGAGAATGCAGCGATCAAAACAATGTGTATGACATGAGTAAACAAGTGAATCATAAAGCAAAGACTTTTCATGAATAGCACTTCAAGACAAGCATCAATAAGTCTTGCATAAGAGTTAACTCATAAAGCAATAATTCAAAGTAAAGGTATTGAAGCAACACAAAAGAAGATTAAGTTTCAGCGGTTGCTTTCAACTTGTAACATATATATCTCATGGATATTGTCAACATAGAGTAATATAATAAGTGCAATAAGCAAGTATGTAGGAATCAATGCACAGTTCACACAAGTGTTTGCTTCTTGAGGTGGAGAGAAATAGGTGAAGCCGACTCAACATTGAAAGTAAAAGAATGGTCCTCATAGAGGAAAAGCATCGATTGCTATATTTGTGCTAGAGCTTTGATTTTGAAAACATGAAACAATTTTGTCAACGGTAGTAATAAAGCATATGCATCATGTAAATTATATCTTATAAGTTGCAAGCCTCATGCATAGTGTACCAATAGTGCCCGCACCTTGTCCTAATTAGCTTGGACTACCTGGATTATCACCGCAATACATATGCTTTAACCAAGTTTCACAAAGGGGTACCTCTATGCCGCTTTGTACAAAGGTCTAAGGAGAAAGCTCGCATTTGGATTTCTCGCTTTTGATTATTCTCAACTTAGACATCCATACCGGGACAACATAGACAACGAGATAATGGACTCCTCTTTTAATGCTTTAAGCATTTGACAACAATTAATTCTTTTCTCATTAGAGATTTGAGGATATTTGTCCAAAACTGAAACTTCCACCATGAATCATGGCTTTAGTTAGCGGCCCAATGTTCTTCTCTCACAATATGCATGCTCAAACCATTCAACTCGGTGTAGATCGCCCTTACTTCGGACAAGACGAACATGCATAGCAACTCACATGAAATTCAACAATGAGTTGATGGCGTTCCCCGGTAAACATGGTTATCGCACAACAAGCAACTTAATAAGAGATAAAGTGCATAATTACATATTCAATACCACAATAGTTTTTAAGCTATTTGTCCCATGAGCTATATATTGCAAAGGTGAATGATGGAATTTTAAAGGTAGCACTCAAGCAATTTACTTTGGAATGGCGGGAAAATACCATGTAGTATAGGTAGGTATGGTGGACACAAATGGCATAGTGGTTGGCTCAAGTATTTTGGATGCATGAGAAGTATTCCCTCTCGATACAAGGTTTAGGCTAGCAAGGTTATTTGAAACAAACACAAGGATGAACCGGTGCAGCAAAACTCACATAAAAGACATATTGAAAGCATTATAAGACTCTACACCGTCTTCCTTGTTGTTCAAACTCAAAACTAGAAATTATCTAGACCTTAGAGAAACCAAATATGCAAACCAAATTTTAGCATGCTCTATGTATTTCTTCATTAATGGGTGCAAAGCATATGATGCAAGAGCTTAAACATGAGCACAACAATTGCCAAGTATCACATTACCCAAGACATTTATAGCAATTACTACATGTATCATTTTCCAATTCCAACCATATAACAATTTAACGAAGGAGAAACTTCGCCATGAATACTATGAGTAGAAACCAAGGACATATTTGTCCATATGCTACAGCGGAGCGTGTATCTCTCCCATAAAGTGAATGCTAGGATCCATTTTATTCAAACAAAACAAAAACAAAAACAAACCGACGCTCCAAGAAAAAGCACATAAGATGTGGCCGAATAAAAATATAGTTTCGGGGAGGAACCTGATAATTTGTCGATGAAGAAGGGGATGCCTTGGGCATCCCCAAGCTTAGACGCTTGAGTCTTCTTGATATATGCAGGGGTGAACCACCGGGTGCATCCCCAAGCTTAGAGCTTTCACTCTCCTTGATCATGTTGCATCATACTCCTCTCTTGATCCTTGAAAACTTCCTCCACACCAAACTCGAAACAACTCATTAGAGGGTTAGTGCACAATATAAATTGACATATTCAGAGGTGACACAATCATTCTTAACACTTCTGGACATTGCATAATGCTACTGGACATTAGTGGATCAAAGAAATTCATCCAACATAGCGAAAGAGGCAATGCGAAATAAAAGGCAGAATCTGTCAAAACAGAACAGTTCGTATTGACGAATTTTAAAATGGCACCAGACTTGCTCAAACGAAAATGCTCAAATTGAATGAAAGTTGCGTACATATCTGAGGATCATGCACGTAAATTGGCGTAATTTTCTGAGCTACCTACAGGGCAGGTGGACCCAGATTCGTGACAGCAAAGAAATCTGGAACTGCGCAGTAATCCAAATCTAGTACTTACTTTTCTATCAACGGCTTAACTTGGCACAACAAAACTCAAAACTAAGATAAGAAGAGGTTGCTACAGTAGTAAACAACTTCCAAGACACAAAGTAAAAACAAAGTACTGTAGGTAAAAACATGGGTTGTCTCCCATAAGCGCTTTCTTTAACGCCTTTCAGCTAGGCGCAGAAAGTGTGTATCAAGTAACATCGAGAGATGAAGCATCAACATCATAATTTGTTCTAATAATAGAATCATAAGGTACCTTTATTCTCTTTCTAGGGAAGTGTTCCATACCTTTCTTGAGAGGAA
>NC_061508.1:103328310-103345149 GCF_022539505.1 Lolium rigidum | reverse complement strand
GTCAATAGGTTAGTTCCGGAAAACGCATAAAAATGATATAAAGTGTGAACAAAACATGTTGGTATTGTCATAAAACAAGCATGGAACATCAGAAATTATAGATACGTTGGAGACGTATCAATGGACGAGGAAGCAGTGGCAAGGAGGAGACATATCCAATAACGCCACTTGGGGCCAAAACCTCTCCTATGCAACACGTCCAGGAGAAACTCCCAGGCAAGAGTGTCAAAAGCCTTCGAAATATCAATCTTCAGGATGGCTGCCTCGATTTTCCGGGAGTGCGGGAATTTAGCCGTGTTGCGCACAAGTTTGAAATTCTCGTGAATGCTCCTGCTAGCGACAAAGGCACACTGCGCCTGAGAGATCAGCTTTGGCAAGAGAGGTGCAAGGCGAGAAGCAAGCAGCTTGGCGAGGATCTTAGAGAAGCCATGGATCAAACTAATGGGGCGATAGTCCTTGATCTCCAGGGGGTTCTCCACTTTAGGCAGCGAGTACCATGATTGATGAGTTAAGGCCGGCAAAGCCCTGTCCATGTCCCTGGAAGAGGTGGTGCAGGGCCAACATGAGATCGTCGGCAATAGTGTCCCAGCAACTCTTGAAGAAAAGGCCTGAAAAACCGTCCGGGCCAGGCGCCCTGTCCGAGGGCATTTCCATAATCACTTTCCTCACCTCTTCCTTAGTAAACGGTGCCTCGATCCCATTCGCCTCTATAGCGGACAGAGCAGGGAGGTTTAGCTGGTTCAAGTCCAAAGTATGGTTGCGCAAAGGAACGACACCCATGATGTTCTTAAAATAGTCTTGAGCAAGCTCTAGTTTGTCTCCAATAGTAGCTGCAACCCGGTCACCATGCTTGAGAACGGGAATGAGCTGCTTTCAGCGCCTCGCATTAGCCTTCATGTGAAATTTTTTTGAGTTTGCATCTCCCTCCTGAAGATCACGCACTCTAGCCCGCTGTCTCAGGCGAACCCGTTCAAGAGAGGCTAGAGCAAGGCATTTTCCTTTAAGAAGAGAGCGCAAGCGACGCTCCTCTCCCGACAGGCACCGAGATTCCATGGCAGAGTCAAGCCTCAGGATAACCTCGTTAGCCACTTGGAAGAGAAGATTGTGAAAGCTTTGTTGGCGCTGGCCCCATTGGCGAAGGCACTTGGCAGTGCGTCGCAGCTTCGCATCAAAAGCCAGCACTGGGTCATTCGAATCTAGCTCACGGTCCCAAGCTTCTTTCACCACCTCCTGGAACCCTTGCAGCCTCGTCCAGAAGTGTTCGAACCTGAACCTGGAGGATCTTGGCCTGGCATCAGTACACGAGAGCAACAGCGGGCAGTGGTCTGAAATATTAGAGCTGAGAGCTGAGAGGTCACTGAAGGGATGGATATCTTCCCAGGAAGGCGAGAAAAGCACCCTGTCTAGCCTTGCCGAAAGGGGATCGTCTTGGCCATTATTCCAGGTAAATCTCCTTCCAGACAGATTCATTGGTTGGCGGCCTGGTGAAATCCTGGCGAGATTCAGACTCTGGGAGAGAGGCGTCTGAATCCTGGCCTCTGTATACTACTAATAGGAGTACTTGAGATCTTGTGCCAGTATGCTGCAATCGGTCGGCGTGTAGAATTGGAAGGATCTAGAAATTTTTATAGGTAGAACTGCCGAGATAATCGTGACTCGTACTCCGCATGCACGTAGTGTATGTTTTGCAAAGTTAGAAAGAAAAGCAAGATAAATCCAGAGACAATTTCTACCCGTATCTTGACATCTTCCGCGGAAACGCGAATGGTCCACAGCTTCGTATATGGCATCGCTGTAAACGCTGTTTATCCTTGACAGAAAAATGGCGTAATGGCACCGGCATGTAAGGGTTGTGCCATCACGTGACATACCCATGGGTTCGCCGCAGTCACATCATCAACTCAAAGTCTCAAATCATATCATTAGCCCGCGCCATAGAGAATGTCCGTGCTAGATTTCCGGTCGGCCAAATGGTGCCCATGAAGGCAACTAGGCAAAGCACAGCCGTAGCGGCACATGAACCGGCGATTTTCACAAAAATAACTTTCTAGTGGCTACCACCTTCGATGCCCTGCTCCGCTACCGCTCCTTCACCGTTGGTGACATGCTCCTCTCAGACGACGATGACCACCTCCGATGCCCAGCTCCGACACCCTACCTCGCCACCGCCGATGCCCTGCGCCGGCGATTGGATCCTCTCCTAGATCTCGTCAACGCCACAAAGATGCGACATGGAATCGATTGCTTTGTTTTTGTTTTTATGGTGTTTTGTGAAAAGTCACGTGGACAACTAGGCGCTGGTCCCAGTTTTTTTTTAAATAGCCAAAAAAAAAAAACTGGTAGCGGACCGGACGAGAGCACGCGACTAGTTACTTATTGGCCCTGTGCAGGGTGCGCACTCGACTAGTATCTGGCGGGTACGCACGCGACTAGTAGGATCTTACAACTGGCGAGGTACCAGTGGCACGCCAGCCCCGCGGACGGTAGCAAAAAATGACACGCGACTGGTAGGTTTTTCCCTACTAGTGGCTAGGTCGGCTATGTTGGCGGCAACGATAACTGATGTGGCATGCTTCTTCCTCTACCATGAATTATCCGGTGGTTATAAGCATCTCAAATCCTCATTCTAGTTGGGATCTAAGGGTGTGTTCGGTTCTGAAATGGTGTGGAATGGAATGGAATGGTTCCGTTTTAAAGGAATGGAATGGTTCCATCCCCGAGTTCGGTTTAGGCAAAAAGGAAGAATGGAATGGTACCAATTTTCATTCGGTTGGAGGCATTGGAGAGCAGAACGGAATGTGGTTAAACTAAACTTTTGTCTCAAAATCATAATTAACAATAGCAAATGGTCTTTTTAATCTCAAAATTGTAATTAACAACACCTAATGGCCTTTTTAATCTCAAAATTGCAATTAATATTATTTTTTGTTGGTTGGGGGAATTGGAGAGCGGAATGTAATGAGGTTAAAGTTTAATCTTTTGTCTCAAAATCATAATTAATAGTGGCAAATGACTTTTTAATTTGAAAATCGTAATTAACAACGGTTAATTATTTTTTGGCTGGATTAGTGGAGTGCTTCGTAATTAATAGCGGCTAATTATTAGTCGTTCCACCACATTCCACCGATTCGGTGGAATGGGTGCATTTCGCATATGCGGAGAGTATTTCCTTTTGAGGAACCACTCGGTTCCGTTCCATTCCACAACCAAACACAAGAATTGGCTCTAGGTGCGGAATGGTTCCAATCCATTCCATTTGGGTCTAGAACCGAATACACCCAAGTGCATCTGGTAGATGGGGTAGATCTCATGGTTTCGATTGTAGGTCGTGTCTTCTTCCTCGAGCACGGGGATGGTGGTCCTATCAGATTCTCCCTGTACCCCGACCTCAGTGCTACATGCTGTCCCTTTGATCAACTCGAAGAAACCTTTGTTCTATCATCTTGTAGTTAAGATCTGTATGACTATGGTAGACATGCCTTATTATTTCATAGAGATTGCTTGTTTGTGTACCATGCTTAGCAATATTTTTGATTACATATTGTGGGCGATTAAGCCAGTTAGCTCGCTCGATCTTTCAGTTCCCTCTGTTAAACCTCCTTTCATAGAGATTACTTGTTTGTGTACCATGCTTAACAATTGAGTTCGTGAAGAGCGGTATTAGATGTAACCATGGCTTCAAAGAGATCCAAACGAAAAACGTTATGAACGATGTTCTTGACTTCACGCCCACACCAGGAAGTAGAGGACCACATGGAGCATCATATACAAGTTAAAAGAGGAAAGCAACCTCAAATGGAGCGATGACAACACTTGATTTATGATTGATGATGACGAGCAGCTGAGGCCTGGAAAGATAACGTGTCTCTATTTTTCATTGAGTTTGTTCATACATCCCTGCTGATGGTAACTAACACTTTGTTTTTGTCAACAGCAGTGCTACCCGAAGCATGTTGGGTTTGTTAATAATTACAAAAAAAAAGTCTTGAGGTTGACCTACTGCCTGCATGAAGCGTCCTAAAGATGCCCGAGTGAGTTTCTAGTTTCAGCAAGGGATGTGTGAACGAACTCGCCAAGAAGATGCCAAAACAAGGAAAACCCACGGCCGAACTTTGCGAGCTACGGTAATCGAAATCCTAGGGACACCCGGCTGAGTCACAGGTCACAGCCTCATCTCATCTCAGGCTCATGTTAGCAACTCACGTGCCCTCTGAACCGATATTTCCTGCTGAGAAGAAAGTAGAGATTAACGTTGATTTCCAATCTCTCGTCTCTCCTTGAGCAGTGCGTCGCCTCTGTCTCTGCATGCATTAACCTGCCAGCCCAGTTGCACTCTTCGGGAACCGCTTTTTGTTTCTAGTTGTTCGGTCGCTCGCTCGAGATCAGTTCCTCCCCCTTTTCCTGAATTTCTCTCCTCGCAACAGTCGCTTGATTGGTGGCCTGGTGAAATCCTGGCGAGATTCAGACCATCGGGGAGACGGTTACGGTCCAGGATGTAGATGCAGAGAGGCTTGTGCATTCTGACTTATGACCTCTATTTGCGCGCGTTGATTATGTTCTAGTTTAATTTACCGCCGTATATTTGTGATCGATGCAAACATCACTCGTTCTCAAAAGCAGTTCTTGTGTGAAAAGTGCCAACTGACTATAATTCTAACATATAGAGGTACTTAGTGTCTCGATCAGACTTCTGACTATAATTCTAACATATAGAGGTACTTAGTGTCTCGATCAGACTTTCGATAAAAAGAGTTGCGCCAAGTCAGAAGATCCCAAAACTTCTTTATCCAGGTATGGCTAGTTTGTAAGTAGACTTGAATCTTAGTTATCACACACGGCCAGAGTATTTTACTTATAACTCATGTTGCAACTCATAAAGAGCGTAAATTAGGAAAAAAATCTAATCGGCCAGAGTATTTTTCTTAGTTGCAGCTACACTTGCAATAAAAAAAAATCTTAGTTGCAGTCTCACTTACATCTGAAAAAGCCATGAATTATAATCCAACCTACAACTCGTATGCACGAATTACCATTATTTACTATCGAAGATCGTAACACTCGGAGTAGGGCACACGAGATCAATCTGCGGCTGGTGTAGTCGATTAGACGTCCAAAAAAGAGTTATACTCGATCAGTTTTCTTCCCTACACACCTTGAATGATCGCCTCGTTTACATCCACTCGATCAACTCTTTGCGGTGATCCGGCATACCACTGCATGTTGTAGTATACAAGTCGTTGATATGATCTTCATGAAGGGACTTATTCACAAATATCACATCTCTCAGAGTTGTACAACAAAAATATTGCAGGTCATAACACTCGAGATTATATTACAATCATGGTCTTAACAAGTTGGTATTCTTACAGGTCCGATGAGAACACCCTAAGATACTGCTGAAGTATTATTACAAACCAACATAAATATCAAACTGAGCTCAGCAAATTATTTAGGTAAGCTACTACGCTGCTCGGCTCTATGATAACTAGGGTAAGACTCTACTCCTCTGCCTCATTGTTGTCAGGTCCGTAGACTATCACATAGTCCACGCCTTCCACTCCTCCGGACAGATAAGGTTCCTCGTAGTCCAGCTCGTAATCTCCTTCCGGTGCTCCGTCGGTGGCCTCCACTTCATTGTCACAGTCTAGCAAGGGTGTCGAAAGAAAGTGAGTACAGAGGTACTCAACAAGTTCAAAAGAGAAAAGGTGCTAACTACAACCATTGATCAGAAAATCTCAGGTCAATGCATGTTTCGAAAACATTTCTTTAAAAGGTTGATTTTATTCTAAAAACTATGTCCGCCAGTCTTCACAGGTTGACTTCACGGAGTTCTTTTCCTACCGCGTTCGTAGTTCCCTTCCCGGAACAGGGAGTGACAACCACAAATTTGATACACTCTGCAGAGATGCGTTACTTTTCTAATAAGAGAACTTATCCTTGATACCAACCGAGACACGTTTCTCGTCCACATTTCCTTGGTGTGGGGCCAGGTGTAAGATCCAAGCCAATCACTGCCTTCTCCGCGACCTTGCATACCCACCCTTTTGTCCATCCGTACATCCCGGTAGACATCTCCCGATCATACAACTTTATCCCCGATGTACTATGGACAATCCCTCATAGACGGTAGAGCCTCTCATCCACACGGATGGGGATTTTAAAGGATTTCCCAACCTACTGCGGTGTTATCTCCAACACCCAGCCAGACCCTATCAAGTCCGTTGATATGCAAGAGGGAAAAGATATGGCTGACTTTCCTAGAGCCATTATATATCTCATGGTGAACGTGAATTGTACGACGCTAGAATCACTAGACGGCATCGGTGATTAGTCCTATATTAGTAGAACCCTTGCAATGGAACCTCCACCATATCAACACATACCATGGTTCCATTGCCCACCACATAGTCATATTCATAATTGGAAAAGTAATATTTGATTTTCAATGCATGAATGATAAGTATAGTACTTTTGCGGTAAATTGATATAAAATAATCAAGATGACATGAGCAAGGGTGAACTTGCCTAGTGACTGCAAGATAATGCATTTCGATGTGTTGGATGGAACCTGGACCTCGGGTTCTATAAAGAAGCATCATTGTACGGTAAGGACAATGTTATAAAATCCAAATGATACATGCATGGGTGTATTATTTCATGTTGAATCCCTTAACCCGACATGATTATTAAGATTTAGGTTAGAAGTAAATATTTATGCCTTTGGCAGTAATTTATAATTACTTTAAATCCTTTAACATGGTTTTCCTTTCTAGAAATAAAAGGATTTAAAAGTAATATAATTTTCCTTTTGGAAAATATTTATCTCAAATAAAGAATTTGAAATAATAGAGTTTTCCTCCCTTTTTGTGAATAAAACAAATTGGGATGATAGAATATTTTCCACTTGGAAAGTATTTTTCTTTAAAAGAAATGTCTTGGAATAATAGAAATTCTTTTGAAAATATTTGAATAACAAATATTTGAATCCATTGAGAGTTTTCCTTGATTTTTAAATCCAAGGAAAATTGCAAATTAAAATTCCAATTTCATTATTAAATTTAAAAATTTAAAATTTTGAACTTTTGATGTAAATTCTATTTCCTATTTGATTCTTGTTACGAATAATTTCTTATTCATCAATCTATTTTTTCTTGGATTTTTAGAGGTATTTTTCATTATTTAATATTTGGTAGAAGTCACAGGTTATTTAAAAATAGAAAAGGACTAAAATGCCCCTCTCTGGCCCAATTGGGCCAGCCCACTACAGTGGCCCATTTGGTCAGCCCATTTGGGCCTCCCCAAAATGGTTCGGTGGAACCGACTGAGTCGGCCCACCTCACTCACTCCCTCTCTCTCTCACGCGCTCGCAAACCCTAACCCTCTCGCGACACCGACGCGATGTCACCGCCGCCATGGCCGCCGCCTTGTTCCGACCAACTCCGGCGGGTCTAGGGCTCGCCGTGGTGCTCAATCAATGAAGCACGCGACGATGCATCTTCTCATCCGCGTCGATTTGACCACTTCTTCCTCGACGGCTCATGCGCGTGTGCGACCCTCGCAGACGCCGACGGATCCATAGCGATCTCCGTCGATATGCGCCACCCTGCCACCCCTAGGTGTTCACCGCCTCCCACGCTGGCGTGCGTGGCTTGCCACCGGCTTGGCCGCGGTCTGGCACCGCCGTGGCTGGCCGTGCCACCGTGCCGCCATGACTGCCTCCACGTTATTCGCCACGTAACCTCCTCTACCTCCTCTTCTACCTCTCTCTACTCCTTCCTCTCCTTCTCGATCTGTGCCTACCGCCCCCTATGCGTATGTTGCCGATGCTGTACTGCTGTGCCTGCTGCGCTTGCTGTGCTTGCTGCGCTGATGTGCTGCTGTGCTTGTTGTGCTGCTGTGCTCTTCGCCTAAGCCTACTGATGCCATGATCTAGCCTGTTCATGCTTACTGGTGCTTGGATTATGCATGTGTAGTTCTTCTGGTACACTGGACTCATGCTATCCTATTTATTCATGCCCTGGTGTTGTGCAAATTCTTGCTAATTATCTACTGTTGATTGTGCTAGGCCTATTCTATTTGTTCATGTCCTTGTGCTGTGCAAATTCTTGCTAATTACATACTGTTGACCTAGGTTAGCACTACTGACAACCCATGAGCATCTGATCATCTCATGCCTTATGTCATGCAATATTTATGGATTGGATCCACTGGATCCTCTCCAGGTACTTGCTATAGCTTGTTCCATCTCCTAGATGGTTAGGCTCAACTGCTGTTGAGCAGTTGCTGGATGATCTTGTTACTTGCCCTGCTCCTCCTAGCTCCCAGTGATCTTGCTTAAGTCACCATGTCTTCTGTTGGGTTTTTGTTGGTTGATTTGGATGGATAAATGGTTTCAGTGATTGGTGGTGCTGTTCTTGAGCAAGAACAGGATGAACTATGCACTGTTTCCTGTTGGTTGCTGGTTGAATGATTATCTGGTCGACTTGTGAATTGTTTCTAGGGTTTCTACCCTTTTATACTGGCTATGGTTCATCTTTGGCTGTGACACACAAGCCTGGCATGGCTTGGTGACTAAGCCCTAACCTTGGCTTGTTGTTGGATGCACAACAGCTCTATGAGCTGTGTGATCCTTTGGTGAAACTTGAGCCCCTGTGTGGCTCAGGTTTGGTCTGCTGGTGCATATCTTGGTTCTGGCCAAGTTTTGGACATTGCCAAGTGTCCTTGACACTTGGTTTTAACCCCTGTCTAGTTTCTCAGTTGACTTAACCCCCTGTCTAGTTTGTTCTTTCTGTTTTGCAGGTTTCAAAGCTGGAAATGATCAAGGGACAAATTCTTCCAAGACACTTAGTTTAGGTTTTAGTTTAGGATCAAATTCTTGTAATCTTATTTTACTTTGTTTTATTATTCATCCAATTCTTGTAATTATAAATATTGTAAAGACAATGTATGTGTGTGTATGATCAATAAAGCTCAAACTTTCCTTATGAGCTTATTTGTAATTGTATCAATTACTTATGAATTATTTGTTTATAAATATTGTGATTTGAATTATGATGTGTTTTGAATTATGAATTCATAATTCCTTTATATATATTGTGTATCTATTACTTTTTTTTTAAATATGACTTGTCAATTCAAATCATCTCCAAAATCAATAAGTTACAAAAGTGATCATGTCAAAATTCTTAACCTTACATTGCCTAACCCTAATTGCAATGAGAGAGAACCTCGATCCCTCTTAAGTTTATATGCAATAAGGCGCGGAAATTTTCTCGTTTTGCGATGAAATGCACATCCCAATTCTAAATCTACCCTTCGATATTCCTATGTTTTGAATTATTACACTCTTTCTAGTAGGACATGGAACGCCCGGACTGCAGGGTATGCCACGGCATACCCGACATACCCTGTAGGTCCACCGCTGGTATATGCTTCAGTCTATGGCTGAGCAAGAAGGAAGAAGAAAATTGCTCGAGTTCAAGTGTGAATCAATGTTTATATAAGCTTCAATAACGTATTAGATACACGAGGGAGTGAACAGCAACTTGGGCCATAGCCTACCAAGATAGCCCATGATCGGGTGAAATTTGAGTTTTTTTTTTTTGCGAAATACGGTACAATTGTAGACGCTCATACATATGTACACACTTTCCTCTATAAATGTACGCACGCTCACTCTATATCTATGAGCACCTTCGAGAGGTTGAGTCCAAAACTAATCCGACAAATCTTTAGGTTGACAATCACTATAGACGCCTTGCTATCAAGAGAAACATTGTCTCCCACTAAAAAAATAATTCACCTTTATAAGATTCGAAAGTGATAAATTTAGGATTTAAACTCTAATATGCTAGAGCCACGTTCCTCACTTGTTTTGGTGTTTGCATCGCATCGTGCAGCATGTAGTGCAGCCTAGAGTTGGCATCATGGTCGCTGCCGGTTCAAGTACCTATCATTTGTTTTGACTGGTATTATGCTAATGTTTAGTGAACCCTTCCCTGCCATGTTTTTCCCCATTTAATTAGCTTAGTAGCGATTTAGGGTTTCATCCCACATTCCCACCCTTTGTTTTAGTCCTAGATTCGTCATTGAGCGGCTGTGCTGCCTATTACTACCTCCGTTTTAAAATAAGTTTCACATATTTGTCTAGATTCGTATATATTATACACTAAAACATGTGTAGATACATGTAAACCGTGATTGTGACATTTATTTTGAAACAGAGGGAATAGTACGTTGCACGTGGGATTGTAATGATATGAAAATTCCTATATGAGCCAAATTACTCTACATATACCCTTGGGACGTGCAAGACAATACGTCGCAAAAGTCGATTTAAAGGAGTTCAATTTCATGTCATTTTAGCGACGCAAACTTCACCAGTTCATCCTTTTGTACGCGGAGAATTGCCGACAATGATTGCAACATGTGTGTCGACCAGATTTTTCGAAATTAACAATAATGTGTCTGTGTTGTACGAATTTCACCTGATATTTCGCCAATTAATTGGACATCGTCTTCTTAATTAGTACCTCTGTTTTGATGACTAAAGCGCACACGTGTTTCAAGATAAACTTTGGCCGAAAAAATTGATTAAAAAAATCTTAATAATATTTTAGTAATTATTGTTGGTCCTATGAAAAAACACTTTCTAATAATATTAATTTTAATTATATATTTAAAGTAACTATTGGTTAAAGAAAAAACACACGGAAAACAAGTGTGTCTTATTCATTAGAACAGAGAGAGTAATAAATATGGCAGAGCTTTTACCTCGGGTCTCAAAAGAAAAAGAAGTTAACAGCAATGTGCATACATTCATCGACATTTTTCAAAGAGTTACCCCCATGCTAATATGCAGAAACGGGTAATGGCACCGGCATGTAAAGGCTATGCTATCACGTGAGATACACATGGGTTCGCCGTCGCATCAGCAACTCAAATCATATAATTAGCGCCGGAGATAACCGTGGCGCTAGACTTCCGGTCGGCCAAATGGTCCCCAATCAAGCACGGACGTCGGTGCATCCGCAGCGGCGCACGAACCAGGACAGGCAGCACAGCACGCGCCGGTCGCATCGCGCGCCGGTCGTATCCTAGGCGCGCGCCGGCGGCAGCACAGCGCGCGCGGCCGGCGGCCGCCTCGTCGCCATCTGCCACCTCGAGCCCCCTGCGTACGTGTTGCCCGCTCCCGCCACCGCCGAACAGAACACAGCCAATGCAGCGATCTCGCATCCTCATCGGGGCCCCCCTGCCGGTGGATCTCTCGCCTCGCCGTAGGAAGGTGGACGCCTAGATTCGATCCCCCGGCGCTCCAGCCGCGTGACCTCGCCTCGTTGGGTCCAGTCCCCGTCGACGTCGACGTCGCGACCACTGACCACTGTGCTGTCGCCCGAGCTGCATTTTGCGATATGGCCGTACGCGAGGCACGGATGCACGCGGATTCGCCTGCCGGTTGCTGGATCAATCGATCGGTACCACCGATTGAGCCTTCCTTCCTTCAGGTATGGGCAGCATGCAGCTAGCCCCGACACAGGCCCGTGCGTCGCATGCTTCAGATGGGGAAGACGATATGGATCGCAGCAGCAGCATATGCAGTAGCCAGGGATACGATACGGACCATATCCCTCGTCTTGTCCTCGTATGTACGTAGAGAGAGCTACACACTAATGTTTGAACATATAGGCTAGCTCTTTCAAATAGTTTGAGCTTTTGAAATAGTTGTCAACTCAATATGATGATATCACAAGTAAGAGGTCTCAATTTCAAACCGTGCTAACATACTATTTACTATAATGTACATTCCCCCTTGTTGCTCCCCTGAGGGGTGGCTCGAGGGGTAACCCTAGCTGCCGCCTCCTCCTTCCCCTCCACCAACGCTCCTTCCGACACTGCTAAAGGATGACACCAATCAAAGGTTGTGTAGCAGATGGCGGTGGCGGTCCCTCATCCCTGAACGCGACAGGCAACGGAAGGGGCCTCTTCCTCCTCGCTGGGTGGGATCTCCGGCCGGAGATTCGCGATGACCCTGGAAAGCGTGGCACCTTCGGCAGAGATGGACGTTGGGGTGGCTACCCCGGACTTCTCTGGCGACCGTTGTGACCTCAAGGGCGACGATGCTTGGTTCAAGGACAAGGCGTGCTCAGCCCCTCATCTTTGCGGGGTATGAGTGTCGGAGCCCTTTGAGATCTTCGATCTGCTCTTGGGAGACAACGGGCAACGGTGTGAGGGCCTGCCGATCTACCTAATAAAAGAGGTGGTTCTAGGGTTCTTCCTGCACCAAGACAATACTCTGCTTGATGCCTGCCACTTTGATCTGGCTGGTGACGAGTTCGAAAAGGCTCCACTAACATCTACATTGGGCACCTAATGTGTGTAGATTGCTCGATCGGATGGATTCTGGTCATGTGCACGGTGCACCCATGTTCTGGTGGTATTGTTTTAGGAAGGCAGAACACGAAGCATCGTTGTGTTGCCATCATGGAATATATTTTTCCATTCCCATTGTGAAGCCAGTGGCGGGGAATGTCATGAAGGTTGATGTTCCGAGGTATAATAACGGTGGATCGAGTCTTCGGAGCGATGATGAACTTGATTGGTGATTTGTGAATCATAGCAGCAACATCGACAAGTGGGGCAGTAACAAAGGAGGACTACAAAGTGTGTTCTTTTAGGGTGAAATATCCAATGCTTGACCTTAATTGGTTATGTCTGTCAATTACCTTGTTGAAGGCATTGAGAGCGTGGACCTTCTCGAGAATGAAAACCTAAGATCTATGATTTAGCGATGATGGCGCTTGCGCGCCGTTTAGTTCTTGAAGTTGTCGCTTTTGAAGAATTAAAATTCTAGGTTTTGACCTGGCGGTGGATGTGCTACAGCTACAAAAAATAGATTACTGTAGCGTTTTTTTTTTGCTTCTTATTGTTTTTGGTTGAATGGATTTGTATTGTCTTTAGGGCGTTGCGTTGTTGCAGAAGATTTTTTTTTTTGGATAAAGTGCAGAAGTTAGATGTGCTAGATATCTCCATGATAGTAATGTATTCCCTTTGTTGAAAAAAAATCTATCACATGATCAACAATTTTCCCGTTTATCCATCCTAGTGTTTAAATAAATTGTTAGCTTTCCCAACAGTTCGAACTTTTCAAATAGTTTTCGAAGTAGAGTTCGAACTATCGCCAAAAGATCGTCGCTTAGGCAGTCTACGGCCGCGTAATGGCGATGCCTCACGTGTCGCGCGCTCGTAGCCTACCTCTGCGCACGAAGTAATAACAATGCCACGCATGCCACGCCCGTCGCCTGCCTCCAGCCTATATAAACAGGGGCGCGCGCATCTCATCTCCTCCCACACAAAACCCTAGCCGCCGCACAAACGTCCACTGTAGCACCGCCGCCGCACAACCTCCACCTTTGCTACCATGAGCAGCGCCGGCCGCGGCCAGGCTAACGCGCATCCACCTCCGACTCCACCTCCCCCGGCATCGAGCTCCGACGACGACAACACCGACAACCTCCTCGACATGGTCAGGGACGTGAAGTTCCCGGCTGACGCGGAGAAGGAAGCATAGGAGGAGCGGGCGGCCCACGTGGCGTTCGACGTCGAGATGGAACGCCGCAGGGTGGTGGCCTCCGCAGAGGACTCCTCCTCCGACATCTCATGGTCTTCTGATGACCCTGATGCGTCTACCCCGGAGGAGAAGGCGACGGAGTAGAGGGTGTTAGTCGACTCCTTCGAGACGCTCAAGAAGGCCGAGGATGCCGCGAACGAGACGCTCCACGGTGCCTGCTAGAGGACGCGGCGGCGCACCAAACTCTAGCGGCCGCATGGCTGGTGGTGGAAAAGCAAACGAGGGAGGGACGCAACGACGGGGCCGGGCCGTCGGAAAACAAGTAGTCTAGGCTTGTACCAACTGTAGTTTGTATGGTTTATAGTACATTATGGTTTTTAAATATTATTGCTAAACAAAAAATGGTTTAACCCGCTAGGAGTACACCCATACGCAAACAAACGCGCGATCAAAATATGTCCGCGGAGAGATAGAAACGGACGCACGCGACCACTTTTGAATGTCTGATATACATCGTCGTGTTGGAGATGCCCTAACTGTGGAAAGTCAAGCACGTATACGTAGCGTGGCCCCAGAAAAAATCTTGGTTCGTCCATTTTTGTACGTATCAGGACACCTCGTGAGGCGCACGGCAATCCATTCGATCTTTTTTTGGTCTCTTTAGATCGCTCCGTGGACATAATTTAGGTCACGATCCGCCCTGTCACGCTAGTGCCCACAGTGGTGCGATCTGATTCTTGGTGCTTGACTACATATAACAATTTAATTTAATTCAAATAAAAACTCGCAGCGCGTGAAGTTTTGAAAAATATTTCATTCGTTCAAAAGGTGGAGGCGGTCAGCCCTAGTTCCCAACATCGCCATCTTCTTTGTTGTCGGTGGTAAGATTGACGAAAGGCGGAGACTTCAAAAGCACTCCTGATCCCACGCAGGGATCGCCGGCGGCGTGTGCTGCGGCAGTGTCGGCGGGCGCAGGAATTGTGGAGGAGGCGGCTCCCATGGTTGGGGTAGCTGGTGGCGCAGCATTCCAGTACCATCGATATCACAATGCCGATGCAGAAATTGAGGGGCGGTGGCAGTGGTCAGCGACGGCTTTGATAACCGTAACTGCTGCCGTTGGCCAGCCTTCGGCTATCGGTCGCTACAATGCAAGCCGTGGTACGCGCGGGAGGAAACGCGCGATGTTCGCGGTGAGTCCGACGTATTGGCTCCTCAAAATGGATGGGTGTATATATTTTGCTGAACGGATCGGTTCATTTACATCTGCTCAAGCTTGCGTGCCCGCTCCATCTATACACACAGGTCGACTCAGACTCGGAAGATCATGCGGCTGAAGATGCACGCTCAAATTATCCGCGGATGTCCGTTTTCGTCGCCTGGCGGGACCACGAGGTGCAAATTGTTTGTTTGCGTCAGGGGCCACCCCCAGCGGTCCGACGTATTTTGGACACCCCACTGTTTTGTTTTCATATTTCTTCTTTTTCTTTTGTTGAAGAACTCTCCAATTTCTAAGTTGTACCAACGAATCTTTGAAAGAGCAAGTTCAAACACGAAAACAAGTTGTACTGTTTATAAACTAATTCTCTAATCGAACAAGTTCAAACATATTTAACATACAAACTAGAATAAATTTGAAAACAAAGAAATTATAAACTAATTTTTGGCCTTCTTATTAGAAGGCCCTGCCTCATCGTCCTCACGGACGCACCTCTTGCTTGTCACCTTCTCCTCGGAAGAGGAACTGCCGGACGACGCATTCATGGAGCTTGATGAGTGATGACGCGTAAAGCACACGCCCGTTGGGAACCCCAAGTGGAAGGTGTGATGCGTACAACAGTAAGTTTCTCTCAGTAAAAAACCAAGGTTTATCGAACCAGTAGGAGTCAAGAAGCACGTTGAAGGTTGATGGCGGCGGGATTTAGTGCGTGATGGCGTGTAACTCACACGTTCGTTGGGAACCCCAAGAGGAAGGTATGATGTGCACAGCAACAAGTTTTCCCTCAGAAAGAAACCAAGGTTTATCGAACCAGGAGGAGCCAAGAAGCACGTTGAAGGTTGATGGCGGCGGGATGTAGTGCGGCGCAACACCAGAGATTTCGGCGCCAACGTGGAACCTGCACAACACAACCAAAGTACTTTGCCCCAACGAAACAGTGAGGTTGTCAATCTCACCGGCTTGTCTGTAACAAAGGATTAACCGTATTGTGTGGAAGATGATTGTTTGCGAGAGAAAACGAGTAAAACAAGTATTGCGACAGATTTGTATTTCAAGTATTAAAGAATGGACCGGGGTCCACAGTTCACTAGAGGTGTCTCTCCCATAAGATAAAAGCATGTTGGGTGAACAAATTACAGTCGGGCAATTGACAAATAGAGAGGGCATAACAATGCACATACATGTCATGATAAGTACAAGTGAGATTTAATTGGGCATTACGACAAAGTACATAGACCGCCATCCAACCGCATCTATGCCTAAAAAGTCCACCTTCAGAGTTATCATCCGAACCCCTTCCAGTATTAAGTTGCAAAGCAACAGACAATTGTATTAAGTATGGTGCGTAATGTAATCAACAACTACATCCTTAGACATAGCATCAATGTTTTATCCCTAGTGGACACAGCACAACACAACCTTAGAACTTTCTGTCACTTGTCCCGAGTGTCAATGCGAGCATGAACCCACTATCGAGCATAAATACTCCCTCTTGGAGTTAAGAGCAAAAACTTGGCCGAGCCTCTACTAATAACGGAGAGCGTGCAAGATCATAAACAACACATATGTAATAACTTGATAATTAACATAACATGGTATTCTCTATCCATCGGATCCCGACAAACACAACATAGAGTATTACGGATAGATGATCTTGATCATGTTAGGCAGCTCACAAGATCCAACAATGAAGCACAATGAGGAGAAGACAACCATCTAGCTACTGCTATGGACCCATAGTCCAGGGGTGAACTACTCACTCATCACTCCGGAGGCGACCATGGCGGTGTAGAGTCCTCCGGGAGATGAATCCCCTCTCCGGCAGGGTGCCGGAGGAGATCTCCAGAATCCCCCGAGATGGGATTGGCGGCGGCGGCGTCTCAATAAGGTTTTCCGTATCGTGGTTTTTCGCCTCGGGGTTTCGCGACGGAAGCTTTAAGTAGGCGGAAGGGCGAGTCGGAGGGCCGACGAGGGGCCCACACCATAGGGCGGCGCGGGCCCCCTCCGGCCGCGCGGCCCTATGGTGGCGGCGCCTCGTCGCCCCACTTCGTATCC
Organism: Lolium rigidum; assembly: GCF_022539505.1. NCBI lineage: Eukaryota > Viridiplantae > Streptophyta > Magnoliopsida > Poales > Poaceae > Lolium > Lolium rigidum. The sequence continues at coordinate 103,328,311 of NC_061508.1, read as the reverse complement.
C